>NC_054704.1:15108956-15295403 GCF_016097555.1 Gigantopelta aegis
ATCTTTCTTGGGCCTTTAACGGTTGAAGGACATGAGCCTTTTATTCTGCCATAGTTGCAGGACATAAAATTCCAAATATTACAAAATATAAAGCTGGCAAATAAGGACATTACAAGCTAAGTAGATTGTGTGTCTTGTATGCAGCAGTGTGCATATGAATGACAGGTAATCTTTCAATGTTAATTATCTAATTACACCACTACATGCAGATTCATATCAAATATTATTTCCTAATACAATTATGAATTAAATTTTTTAAAAGAAAGATGAAACAACTTTCTAAGCACTCCACTCCGACAGTCTGGGAGGACCTTGTCCGTGGCCATTTAAATGTTGATGTCAGTTTATTTAACTGAAATCTAAATGTTAAAAAAAAATGTCCCCTCCTAAACGAAATTGCCATTTTCACACTGCATTGTTTGAAAGCTTATATTACTGCTAATACTAATGCAATCAACATTATTTTTAACTAGTATTCTAAAAAACATATTGAAATTTCTTTTCTAATTCAGTTATAGACATTCGGTTTGAAGATTAGTATTTAATGGTTTCTGTTTAACATAAATCATTTTTAAATAGAAGAATATTGCTAAAATATTACCAAAAATCATCAGAAAACTTAAAATCCTTGGCCTTATTAATGAAAACATAGTTACTCTTAACAGTTTCCTATTTAAAAAAACACCTCAGTTTATCTTTAGAAATGTATCACATAAAAGCTTATGATTATGCTGTACCTATGTGTCCTCATATGTTTATGCTGTGCATGTAATCATATCACTGATTATTTTATAAACTGTAACAGCTGTAGGTCCAATTTTTATAAAACATTTCACTAGTCATATTGCTTTTTAAAAATATTGTTTTTTATAGAATGCTGCATAGTTCATTTTTGGGTCCCAGTGAGACTCTTTATGCAACCTTTTCCGTGAAACTGCCCGTATATTAAGTCGTTTGTAATGTTTGGTATCGCTAATCCAATACCCCAATGGGTGGGGGGTGGGGGGGGGGGGGGGGGGGGGGGGGGGGGGGGGTGCAGGCAGGAAATCTTTCCCAAACTCATTTGGCTCATTACCATGGAAAATAAAGCCTAAGTCACATATTATTAGTTCCCTACCAGTCAAACCTGAGGGAACTGTAGGGATCATCTCCGTCCTTCTGTATGTCTGTCTATCTGTCTGTCTCACATATAGTTATCGAAATGCTTTTTTGACAATGCCTTGATATACTGAGCTGGAAATTTGTGACTAGCTTTATCATGTACTGTTACAGATCAAGGAACTTGACTTTCATGTCGATTTACCCATTTTTGACAGACAGATAGACAGACATACAGAAGGACGGAGATGATCCCTACAGTTCCCTCAGGTTTGACTGGTAGGGAACTAATAATATGTGACTTAGGCTTTATTTTCCATGGTAATGAGCCAAATTAAATATCAGACCTGTCAACCTTCAGTCAAGAAAAAGCATGAGGAGTGTGTTGAAAAAGCAGGAGATTTTTTAAATTCACACAATTTAACCCAAAATTGCAAGATTTAAATTTTTTCAGTATAATAAGTTGTATGAACACTGCATAATGTCATATATACTTGGTAACCTTAAATTGTTAAACTGTCCATTTTACTGAGGGTCTTGTTTTGAGAGGTTTCACTCTACTGTGCTTATTACTTGAGCAGAACACGGCACCAGACTACTCTGCACCATATCTCACTCTAAAGACAGACTCACACCTGGAAGGTCATGGGATCACCTTCACCTTGGGGAAAGGAAACAAAATTGGTGAGATTTTTAAACATTTGAATACAATTAAATGAACGAATGAAAGAAAGTCGAGGAATATTTGTTTAACAACATCTTAGCACATATGTTCATCACTTAATTTTTTGCATTTACCACAATTTGATACCCAATAGATGATGTTATTTTTCATGCTGGGCCCTGGGGTGTCATTAAACATGACATGTGACGTCATGGCACTGATGAAACGTTACTTTGTTTAACTAAGTGATTTAGTGTTGTTAAAAGTTACAAAATACAATGTGGAACTGAAAAAACTGTGTGGAACTTCGTTTCTTTATTGCGGTAACATTTATATAAATATTATATAGTTCAAGTGGGTTTTATTTCTTGATATCAGCTATTGGATCAACATCTTAATGCAACGGACATTGTTTTAAAGTGGCGGCATCATATGCTACAAGTCATTAGTCATGTAAGTCGTGCATTTTTAGCTCCACAGAAACTTGGATATTTATATATTTCTATTTCATTTGGAACACTATGGTTTGGTCTAATTGTTTGTAATACTAGTTGCAATCTGTTGTGAAACTATTTTCGAAAAAGGATTAATAGAAAAGGTGGGGGTTTTTTGTTGGGTTTTTTTTTTTTTCTAAAGAAAACCATTTTTAGATTACCCAAAACTTTGCAAGAATATGTGCCTCTGTTAAACAGCTGGACCTAAACACAGTTACATAATGGTAAGTGAACCTTCAATGCTGCTTGGCCATGATGGCCTTGACTGTGTTGTGACCCCCCCCCCCCCCCCCCCCCCGGTAAGGCATGTTTATTGTCCGATCCGAGATAGTACCCACATGTAACAACAGTATACCACCAACAAAAACACAACACCAAGAAAGAAGAAACTATACACTTAACAGAGATAAAGCCTGTGAAAGCTAACCATTCAAAATGCACAACATAATTTTCTTTCAAAACATATTTGAGTATATTGTACAATTTGAAAATGATAAATTCATAGTATGTGGAGACTTTAATCAAGACTTGGACACTAAAACTATTTACATGTTAACCACCCAAAGGCTCAAAAAGTAGTTGTTGAAAATATGGAAATGTTTGATGTAAAGGATGCATTTAGAGAATTATATCCAAATTTTAGACGATATACTTGGAGAAAAAAGACACTGCCAAAACAAGCCAGATTAGATTTTTTTCCTTATAACAAATAATTTAATGCCAACTGCAGAGAAAATAATAGTTGAAAATAGCTATCACTCAGACCACTCAGCAGTAGTTTTATTTATGCAGCTAAACCAATTTAAAACAGGTAGAGGTCTGTGGAAATTTAATAATTCATTGCTATTATGTAAAGATTATGTTAATCTAATAAAGGATACAATCACAAAAATTAAATACCAATATGCAGTACCAGTATATAATTATGAAAAACTAGAATTGCTTTCGGATGATGAAATCAATTTTTCTGTAAACGACCAAATTTTCTTAGAAACACTGCTCATGGAAATACGAGGTAAAACAATATCTTATGCAGCTTTTAAAAAGAAACAAAATAATGAATTAGAAACTAAGTTGTGCGATGATATTAAACGTTTGGAGGAAGACGAAAATATTGATTCAAAAGAAATTGAAAAAAAACCCTTATGAATTAATGGAACTGTGAAGAAAAAAGCTTAACGGTCATTATATTCGGTCACGTACAAAATGGATAGAAGAAGGAGAAAAACCAACAAAATATTTTTGTAACTTAGAATCAAGGAACTATTTTAGCAAACTTGTTTCAAGAATATGTTTAGAAAATGGAAAAGAAATCTGAGATCAAGTAGAAATTCTTAAAGAAACTAGAGCTTTCTATCAAAAACTTTACTCTGAACCAGAAGGACAAGATGACAACGATATAATAGAAAAAATGGGTGGATTAAACTTTAATAAATTAACTGATGAAGAATCTGAACAATTAGAAGATGAATTAAAATACTCAGAAGTACTAGCATTTCTCAAAACTATGAAAAACAATAAAAGTCCTGGATCTGATGGATTTACTGCAGAGTTCTTTAAATTCTTCTGGACTGATCTCGGTCACTTTATAGTCAGGTCTATTAACCATAGTTACTCCATTAAGGAAATGTCCAATGTACAAAAATTAGGTATAATTACATGTATCCCCAAAGCAAATAAACCTAAAGAATTTATTAAAAACTGGAGGCCGTTAACTTTATTGAACTGTACTTATAAAATGGCATCCGGCTGTATCGCAAACAGAATAAAACAGGTATTAGATAAAATAACAAATAATGATCAAACCGGCTTTATTAAAGGACGATATATTGGAGAAAACATTAGACTCATATACGACATTATACAGTACACTGAAACACAGAACATTCCAGGTTTATTGCTACTTGTTGATTTCGAGAAGGGCTTTGACTCAGTATCGTGGTCATTCATAAATAAAGTACTTGATATTTTTAATTTTAAATCTTCAATTAAAAATTGGATCAAAACATTGTATAACAACTCCTTATCAAGAATATTGCAAAATGGTTTTCTGTCTGAACCGTTCATGCTAGAAAGGGGGTGTAGACAAGGGGACCCGTTGTCGCCATATATTTTTATTATTTGTGCTGAAATTTTAGCTATTATTGTTAGAAATAATGAAGCCATTAAAGGTATAGATGGCCAAGAATACCTTATATCGCAATACTCCGATGACACAAGCTTCATTCTTGACGGATCTCCCCGAGTCCTTGTACGGTACATTTAAAGTTTTAGATTAGTACGCACATATTTCTGGTTTAAAAATAAATTATTCTAAATCAAAAGCCATATTGATTGGAAGGTTTTTTACCATGCATGATGGAAGTTGGAATGGGGGGCAACAGATTTTTGTATACTTGGTATTAATTTCTCAGTTACCTTGGAACATATCATGCATCTAAATTATAATATTAAAGTACTGGAAATTCAAAAATTAATAAAATTATGGTCCATTAGAAAATTAATGGTTTTGGGGAGAATAACTGTTCTTAAAACCTTAATAATACCCAAGCTAATATATTTGCTAATATCATTGCCAGACCCAGGGAAAGGTTTTTTTAAAAATATAACGATGCTATTTCATAAATTTATTTGGCAGAATAAACCAGAAAAGCTCAAACGTGATTTAATAGCACAAGGTTATAAAGCAGGGGGTATTAAAATGTTAAACATATATCATTTTAAAACCTCATTAAAATGTTCATGGATACGAAGTGGGTTACTCTTTCAAATCCATTACAGGTATCTCAAAGAACGATTTAATAATATATGGTGATCCTTTTATTTCTAAAAAATGCTATGAGATGTCAAACATGTTTTGGAAAGATACATTACTGAGTTGGATAACTACTGAACAAAAACATAAGCCACAATCTGTAGATGATATTTTATCAGTTAATATTTGGCATAATAGTGAAATAGTTATAAATCATAAACCATTTTTATATAAACATTATGCCCCAAAAGGTGTAATCTTCATAAACGATTTAGTAGATGATTATTGAGAATTTTTAAAGTGTGAACAATTTGCAAAAAAATATCATGTTAATTCAAATTTCATTAGCTATGCTTCACTAATAAATGCTGTGAAATCATTCATATCAACATTTAGTGATTTAAGGGATGGTCGTTTCCAAAAAGTGAATAATCCAATTTTTCCTTTTAGGTTAAGACTTATTTTGAAAAGTAAACAGGGATGTACGGACATGTATATCATACTCAACCATAAACACATAATCCCAAAAGCACAGATAAAATATAGAAATCAAGGATTTAATTTTGACTCAAGTGATTAGGAACAATACTATGAATTACCTTTCCAAAGCATTAATGATACAACTTTATTATGGTTTCAGTATCGCATCCTACATCGGATTTTAGCAACAAACATTTTTCTATATATGATTCATTATGTAGATTCTAATATGTGTATATTTTGTAATAACTTCCCAGAAACTCTACAACATCTTTTCTATGAATGCACTCAGGTTAATACTTTATGGAAAGCTGTAGAAGACTGGGTTTTGTCCAAAACAGGAATTGTTGTCCACTTTGACAAACATATTGTTATGTTTGGTATTATTAACAAAAAGAACGTTAATATAATTAACTGGCTAATTATTAACATTACATATTATATATACTGTACGAAAATGCAAACAAAATCATTAACTATCGCGTCCATTCAAAACGTGTTGCAAAACAAATTTGAAATTGAGAAATATATTTATTTCAAAAACTGCAACTATGAAATGTTTAATAAAGAATGGGCACAATGGCTCAACCTTTTTATATAATGAAAGAAAGAGAAAAAACCCCATTACACTGAGATAACGAACTACTCAAAGGAAAAACATTTTGTAATTGCATGTTCATATAACATTCCAACACAGGCCCGACTGCTGTTCCTGTTATTATCATCAGTTTAATTATCTTCGTTACTCACTATCAACTTTAGGTTTTTCTTCCTCTTCTTCTTTTTTTTAAATTCTTCTTGTTCTTCTTGTTTTCCTTCTTTTTCTTCTTCTTCTTCTCTCGTTGTTACCTTTTTTTCTTTTTCTGGATCATAAGGTGTGCATAAAAGGAAGTACTATTTTATTTTGATTTGTACCTGCATATATCAGAATAGAATGTAATGTGAGTGCGTACGTGTGTGCGTATGTGTGTGTATGTTTGTATATATGTATGTATGTTTACATATGTATGAATATTAATTTTAAGATAAATTTCCCAGGGAGCGCTACCAGCAGGATGCCATTCACTGATCATCAGAGTGTTCAATATATACTGCAGCATCTGAATAATCTGTTCCGATATTCATGTACATAAATGTGTGTAAAACGTGAAGTGTACGTGAGAGATGTGAAGTAGGGGGTTATATAGCCAATGGATCAGCATTCCGGAAGGTTGAATTTGATTAATGTTAACATCAAATTCACAATTTAGTATTTCATTTTGGAATATACAAGGTATATCCGACTTAAAACGTGATGAATTTAATAAGTGTTTTAAAATCTTTCATGTTATTGGTCTCTCTGAGACATGGTTAGGAAACAAGAGTGACTTCAATTTTACAGGATATTTTTCAATTTCCAATCCACGCAAACAGTTTGTGCAAACATCCCATGGTGGATTGGCTTTTTTATGTAAAACTGGTTTAAAGCCTTTTATTTCTTTTGTAGCATGTAGTGAATTTACATTATGGATTAGAATTAGTAAAACATTTTTATTGGTTGACAAAGATATATTTGTCTGCACTACTTATGTACCAACTGAAAATTCATCATATTGGAAAAATTTAACAACAAATCCCTTTAATGTCATAAGTAATGAAGTTTTAAAATATTCGCAGCATGGATCGATAATAATTGGCGGGGACTTTAACGCTAGAACTGCTACCGAGTGTGGGTGTGTGAATAGTGATGGAGTTAATTTTCTTGAAAACATATATGTACCGTCAGATATTTTTACTACCATAGAGACAAAAAGAAATAACCGAGATAATATAACAAACAAATTTGGACAATCCCTCATATCACTAGCAATTGCATCAAAATTAATTATTTTAAATGGTAGAATAGTTGGAGATCACTTGGGACAGTTTACATGCCACACGTGCACTGGTCAGAGTGTTGTAGATTATGTTCTTACATGTGAAGAATTCTACAGCCATGTGAAATATTTTAATATTAAACCACTTTCATGGACATCAGATCACTGTCAGCTCTCCCTAAAACTTAATATATCAGTTCGAAACAAAAAGTCACTGGAAAATCCAAAATAATTCAGCCATAAATTCACGAAACGTAAAGAAAGAAAATTGCACAATAATAATAGCAGGCACTCAGCAGTAATGCCAGATAAAAACAAAGAGGCACACAATAGGTTCATTTTGACACCACGAGGCCTCAGACCACAATTAATTTCGCTATATGTTTCTATATAGCCTTAGTGGCTATAACATTTTTATTAATATCAGCAGGCCCGTGAAGTTTTGTATGTACCTTTGCCTGCATGGGGGACACATACCCTGAAAAGGACAACCCCTGTTGTCCAGCTCTTTCTCCCAGCATATTGGTTTAAACAGACACACCCTCTAAACCAGGCCGGAGTATACCCATTTTACACAAAAAGCACTACTTTTGCATGGGCCGGAATTACCACAAACAAGTCTTCAATGTCAACAAGTTACACATGTTTACAAACTACATGCTATCCCCTGTCATTTCAGTCAAACAGTTGCCACTTCATAGCTGTCTGCCATGAAATAATCACAGTCAAACAGCAGACTACTTGCGCGGTCAAATTTCCGCATTTTGGACAACCAAATGGGAAGATAACTGTAATCTGAGGCCACCACCAACGTCTGATGTAGACGCAAGCTGCTACGTCAATTTGTTTGAATCTATAGTAAATGCCATAAATACATAAGCTACCAGAAATCAGAATCTAAATAGATCTCTGAAGAAAAATCTTTGGTTTGACATAGAATGCAAAAATGCCAAATTGGCTATGGAATCTAATTTCAAGACATTTAATGCTAATAACACACAAGAAACAAAGCAAAATGCATTTCTGTCCAAAAAGAAATATAAGAGATTAACCCGTCATAAAAAAAGGTCTCATAAAAGTGATCTTGTTTCAAAACTTAGAAGTATACCTAAGAATGACACAAAAGCTTTATGGCATACAATTAACAGTATAAAGGATAAAAAAAAACCCAAAGTGTTCCCTGATCCTCATGAATTAGTAGACCACTTTGAAAAGATCTACCAAGATCCAACAGTTAACTGTTCTTCTAATGAGGTTGATTATACTAATCTGCAGGATAACCAAGTAATTAATTCACCAATATCAGCACTGGAAATTATAGCATGTATTGAAGATATTAAGCTGAAAAAGGCACAGGGTGTAGACAATGTCAGTAATGAGCTTATCAAATGTCTCTTTCCATTAATACTAGATCATGTTGTCAAACTTTTCAATGATATATTGTCAATAGGCTATTTTCCTCCACAGTGGGCCCATTCAATAATTGTTCCTTTGCACAAAATGGGTGACAAAACAGACCCAAGTAACTATTGTGGAATCGCTCTAAGTAGTTGTATTGGTAAATTGTTTTGCAAAATAATAGATAAACGAATTGTAGACTACCTACAACAAACCAACCAAATTGATATCTGTCTTGCTGGGTTCAGGCAAGGATTTAGAACAACAGATCACATATTTACACTAAAAACCCTGATTGATAAATATAAATGTAAAAAGAAAAAGGTCTTTGTAGATCTCAAACGAGCATTCGATTCTGTGGATAGAAGCAAATTATTTAATAAAATTGCTCTTATGGGGGTTACAGGTAATGTGTTAAAAATAATCGAATCTTTATATGTTAATGTTACATATAGTGTTCAGACTGATAAAGGCATGTCACAACCATTCCAATCAAACATTGGTGTTCGCCAGGGCTGTATTTTATCTCCAACAATATTTACTATGTTCATTAATGACTTCCAAGAATATTTATGTAACATTGGAGATAAAGTATCACTAAACACAATGCGCTTAAGCCATCTACTTTTTGCAGATGATCTTCTACTTTTATCAGAAACCCCACATGGTCTACAACAGCTCCTTGATCAACTAGATATATATTGTAATGACAACAATCTTACTATTAATTTAAATAAAACAAAAATTGTTATTTTTGGTGGCCAAAGTACAACAAATAAGCTTACTTGGCATCTCTCGGGCAATAAAGTCCCAGTTGTAACAAAGCATACATATTTAAGGGTTGACTTTACTCAAAATGGAAATTTTAAAGATTGTTCCCGATCACTTTGGAGTAAAGGACTAGGTTGTTTTTACAAGATGTAGAAAGAATCCTCAAATGTTAACCTACCAGTAGACATTTCATGCCAGTTATTTAATTCTCTTGTTGAGCCTGTCCTTTTATATGCCAGTGAGGTTTGGGGTGCCCAGTTCATATCATTAAAATATTTGGAAACTTTCCTGCCAGAGAGAGTGCTTTTAAAATTCTGTAACTCAACACTACAGGTTAATAGTCATACCCATAATTGGGCCTCTAGAGCTGAGCTAGGTTTGTACCCACTCCTGTTGTCTGTTGTAAAAAGAATGTTACATTTTTACTCCCATATGCAAACTACAGACAACATTATTTTACAACATGCTTTCTCTGAATGCACAAGCCTTGAAAAGAAAAATATTGATTGGCTTCACAAATTATATTATTACATTGGTGAGTTGAATCAAAATTGAAGCACTGTCAATTATCCCATTCATCTTATAAATGTAATTAAAACTAAGTATCACAATATTTTAAAAGAAAACCTTATAGAGATGGATCCAGTAATAAGATGCGAAGTACAAATTATATAAAAACAATATTCAACTAGAGCCATATTTATTACACTGTATACATCCAGAACACCATAAAGCTTTTACTACATTATGCCTCAGTGACCACAAATAAAAAATAGAGACTGGGCACCATACAAAACCCTTCACTCCAGTGGAAGAACGTTTATGTGACCACTGCAATGTAATTGAAGATGCATACCATCATATCACAATATGTAAGAAATATAATAGTCAACGTGTCAAATTATATGCATATCTAACTTTCCATAATTACCTATTTAAAAGTATGAGTATGCAAGAAAAATTTATATATATTGTGCAAAACCAAAATCCAGCCTGTGCTGGTGCGGTATGCAAATTTGTTCACGATTATACATGTATTGCCCATAATTAGTCCTTATTTAGTCATTTTGTTTGTTTCTTGTTTATGCATATGTTTTGCATCCAGTTCCTTATGTGGAATGTTTATATGCAATAAAGTTTTTATCTTTTTATCTTTTTATCTTTTTTTATCTTTTCATTAAACTATGCCTATTTGGTGTCTTAACATTTGGTTATTTTGACACCTCAGCACATTTTAAACTATGCCTATTTGGTGTGTAACATGGTTATTTTGACATCCAGCATATTTTAAACTATGCCTATTTGGTGTCTAACATATGGTTGTTTTGACAACATATGGTTATTTTGACACCTGAGCACATTTTAAACTAAGACTATTTGGTGTCTAACATATGGTTATTTTGACACCTCGGCACATTTTAAACTATGCCTATTTGGTGTCTAACATATGGTTATTTTGACACCTCGGCACATTTTAAACTATGCCTATTTGGTGTCTAACATATGGTTGTTTTGACAACATATGGTTATTTTGACACCTGAGCACATTTTAAACTAAGACTATTTGGTGTCTAACATATGGTTATTTTGACACCACAGCACATTTTAAACTATGCCTATTTGGTGTCTAACATATGGTTATTTTGACACCTCGGCACATTTTAAACTATGCCTATTTGGTTTCTAACATATGGTTATTTTGACACCTCAGCACATTTTAAACTATGCCTATTTGGTGTCTAACATATGGTTATTTTGACACCTCAGCACATTTTAAACTATGCCTATTTGGTGTCTAACATTGTTATTTTGACACCTTAGCACATTTTAAACTATGCCTATTTAGTGTTTAACATGGTTATTTTGACACCACAGCACATTTTAAACTAAGGCTATTTTGTGTCTAACATATGGTTATTTTGACACCTTAGCACATTTTAAAATAAGGCTATTTGATGTCTAGAATATGCTTATTTTGACACCACAGCACGTTTTAAACTAAGACTATTTGTTGTCTAACATTTGGTTATTTTGACACAATAGCACATTTTAAACTATGCCTATTTGGTGTCTAACATTTGGTTATTTTGACACCACAGCACATTTTAAACTAAGACTATTTGGTGTCTAACATATGGTTATTTTGACACCACAGCACATTTTAAACTAAGACTATTTGATGTCTTAACATTTGGTTATTTTGACACCACAGCACATTTTAAACTAAGGCTATTTGGTGTCTAGAATATGCTTATTTTGACACCACAGCACATTTTAAACTAAGACTATTTGTTGTCTAACATTTGGTTATTTTGACACAATAGCACATTTTAAACTAAGACTATTTGTTGTCTAACATTTGGTTATTTTGATACAATAGCACATTTTAAACTAAGACTATTTGATGTCTTAACATTTGGTTATTTTGACACCACAGCTCAATTTAAACTATGCCTATTTGGTGTCTAACATATGGTTATTTTGACACCTTAGCACATTTTAAACTAAAGCTATTTGGTGTCTAGCATATGGTTGTTTTCGACATTTGCATTAGGTAGTGAAAGAAAACCAAGGAAAGGAATATTTGTTTAACATTTTAGCACCTGTTATATTAAACTAACATGATTACTTTGATAGAAAGAAACGGAAGAAACCCACTGCTGCTACACCTTAACGTTAAACCAGTAGGGGATTTTTTAAAGTGAGAGACCCTAGTTTTTAAACACAACGACATATTTTTCACTATTAAAGCCGTTTTTGATAATTTAAATTAGAAGTACTTTATTTTATTATTTAAAATATTCATTTTGATACACCTGAATTGGTTGTGGTCATCAAGTTATTGTTATACCCTGAAATGCATTTTTCATAATTATTCTAAAAATGCACGTTATTCCCATTTACACATCAAAGACTAGATGATTTCTGTTATAACGGTATCAGATGTGTTGCATGTTTGTAGCTTAACTAAACTTAGTGTCCATTTTTCACAGGCTGAAACTTGGGTCTGCGTTTTTAATGCACTTTCCAGTAGACAGAACAGCTAGTACATGATCAGGGGGATTAATTGGTTGGAAAGTCCAAGAAGGCTGATTGATCCAGTCACCCATCACACTGTGCTATTCTCTAATTAATTAATTTATAACAGTACCCCAGCACGGATCTACATTGCGAATAAATAAATAAATTAATTAATTAATTTTTAACAATACCCCAGCAGCGATCTACATTGTAAATTAATTAATTAATTAACTAATTAATGTATAACAACACCCCAGCACCGATCTACATTGGGAATCAATTAATTAATTAATGTTTAACAACACCCCAGCACCGATCTACATTGCAAATTAATTAATTAATTAACTAATTAATGTATAACAACACCCCAGCACCGATCTACATTGGGAATGAATGAATTCATTCATATTTAACAACACCCCAGCACCGATCTACATTGCAAATCAGTTATTATAACTGTGTGTTAGGTGTAGTGTGAGAGAAGGGGTAAGGGTGGGTGGATGAGCTGCTTCACGAAAGACTGTTTTCACTGCTCCATAATACATTAAACACTGTTGTGTTGTTGTTCTGTTTATTGGAAAGTGTATATGAAATAATTGATGCTGCTCTTGCAGTAGAAGTAGCCTCATAAATTGTACAGGGCTACAGCTAGTTTAAAATATCTAAGGGAACTGTGAAAGAAATCAAGGAACTAAGACCGGACACACTCTGAAGGTATGTCTGGGTCTGGTGAGGAAGGAAGGAAGGAATTTACAACTCTATTAACGTGACCATATCCACTGAAGGTTCAGGCATGTCTATCATGGGCATGAGTTCTGATTTGTGCCAGATCTCCTGTCTGGTGAGTATGGTGCTGTCAAAATGTAGTGTATGTTCTATGTCATCTGCTACCAGATGTGCATTATTTTGTGTCAGCACAAATATGGTGTGTTTTGTTGCATTCAGTTCAATGCACACATTTCTTGTTTGACTGGTACCGTACTCAACAGACCCAGAAACAGACCTAGAGCTCCAGTCAGGTCAGGTCAGGTCAAAGGGCTTATCATGCACATTCATAGCAAGTTGTTGTAGCACACGCCTGTCATGGGCGCAGGTGTGGACTTATGCCAGCTCCTCCGTCCAGGACAGGAAAGGTTTTGGGGTGGGTGTGAAGAGGGGACATTTGTGGTGCTATTGAATTGTGAATATCCTGTAGCATTAAGTCCAAAATATTAAAAGATTGCACAATTTTCATGAGGTAATTTGGTGCATAATTTGTGAACTGTTTATTGAAAGAAAGAAAAAAAGGACCTATTTGAGTAATTTTGTCTTAGATTTTCAAATTTTAGCTTGCTAACTCCGGTGTGTTTTTAGGCCTAATATAGGGTCAGTCTCCAGCTTAACAGAAGTGGCATTTCAGAATTACAATAGGCACTTTTTCATATTTTCATACTGTAACATTGTGGCAGCTGGTTTCAGCTGGTTTCTTCTTCCTACACACTGTATCAAATACAAATATCATGTATATTTGATGACTAATACTTATTGAAACAAAGTCCTTTGTCATCTTGTCTTTCCAGTATGCCATGCTATTGATGTACTGGTTAAGATGGTCATCGGCAAGAAGTTATCAGACATTTACTCCAACTTTGGATCATTCTGGCGAACTCTGACCAGTGAAGATCAGATGAGATGGGTAGGTGCAGGTGTTCTTCATCCTTGTTGAATTTTTCCAGGAGAAAATTATAAATATGACATTCTAAGGAATAGATTCCATTTACAGTGAAAGCTATCAAAACCGGACCAGAATTTCGCCTAAAAACCGGACAATTTTCACGGTCCCTTTTTATGAGTACAGAACTTCTAAACCAGATACCTCTTAAAACCAGACATTTTACTTGGTCCTGAGTGTGTCCGGTTTAGAGGGGTTTTACTGAATTTGTGATTTTTATGTTTAGATACAATTCATCATAGTGAAGAACTTGTCAAGATTGTCAAAAATCTCTTTTTTGCAATTAGGTGAAATAGATTCTATATAATTATGTATTTCTCTAAGCGTGTACATACATTGTATGTATTGATGTCCCATCTTTCTATGCAAAAAAAACCCCTCAGCTGATCTGTTTACATATATACACCAGGTCTGGTGATTATAAAACATTTAGAGTCTAGTCTTGAAACGACTCTAATAGAGTCTGAGACATTAATGTCATGACAACGCCATACAAATTGTATGTGTGTGACGTCATTAGAGATTGAGTCTAAAAGTTTTATAAGCACAGGCCCTGGAATCTAAACCAGACAGTATATTGCAGATTGCATATATGCATATAGAATATGGATTAATGGAATCCGACCTGTAAGATAATAGTGTTTCTAAAATCTGCCTTACCACACACTAATATTTAACTGAAAATTTCATTAATAATTTCACAGTGTGCCAAACGTTATAGTAATACATGTATATGTATCAAGTTTATAATTTTCAGGAGTTTTATTGAAGGTGCAGAGTTCTCCAGTTTTGTCATCTACCCAAAATTGGTAAACTGTCTTTATTTGTAGCTGGGTCCGGAGAAGGGAGTAATGCATTTAGCTGTAGCAGCTATCATCAATGCTTTGTGGGATTTGTGGGCAAAGATGGAAGGAAAGGTAATTATACAGTAATATATATACCGTAAATACTTCAATAGAGACCAGCCTTGATTAGAAGCTTGACTTGATTATCAGAGCATCGCAAAAAAATATATATAGGCCTTCTTGAATAAGTGGCTGCCTTACATAAAGGCATGCTCAGGCTATTGTAGCTTTGTGATGTTAATGAGCATGTTAAACTTGTCAGTCTCGTTACATGGCGAGAACAACAGGAAATGAGAAGGATTTTTCAGTGAGGTAAGAATTTTCCACAGGCACAAAAACATTTGGAAGCCTACATTAGAAGATGACATCACAGCAAGACAATTTTAGAATTTTTTTATTAAAAAACAAAATAGAAGCCCACCGTACCTTGTATAGTGGCCAAGTCTTGGAGCATCACAAAACAAATAGAAGCCCAACGTACCTTGAATAGTGGCCAAGTCTCAGAGCATCACAAAACAAATAGAAGCCCACCATACCTTGAATAGTGGCCAAGTCTCGGAGCATCACAAAACAAATAGAAGCCCACTGTACCTTGTATAGTGGCCAAGTCTTGGAGCATCACAAAACAAATAGAAGCCCACCATACCTTGAATAGTGGCCAAGTCTCGGAGCATCACAAAACAAATAGAAGCCCACCGTACCTTGAATAGTGGCCAAGTCTCGGAGCATCTTGAATAGTGGCCAAGTCTCGGAGCATCACAAAAAAAATAGAAGCCCACCGTACCTTGAATAGTGGCCAAGTCTCGGAGCATCACAAAACAAATAGAAGCCCACTGTACCTTGAATAGTGGCCAAGTCTTGGAGCATCACAAAACAAATAGAAGCCCACTGTACCTTGAATAGTGGCCAAGTCTCGGAGCATCACAAAACAAATAGAAGCCCACCGTACCTTGAATAGTGGCCAAGTCTCGGAGCATCACAAAACAAATAGAAGCCCACTGTACCTTGTATAGTGGCCAAGTCTTGGAGCATCACAAAACAAATAGAAGCCCACTGTACCTTGAATAGTGGCCAAGTCTCGGAGCATCACAAAACAAATAGAAGCCCACCGTACCTTGAATAGTGGCCAAGTCTCGGAGCATCTTGAATAGTGGCCAAGTCTCGGAGCATCACTTGGAGCAAAAAACAAATAGAAGCCCACCGTACCTTGAATAGTGGCCAAGTCTTGGAGCATCACAAAACAAATACCACCGTACCTTGAATAGTGGCCAAGTCTTGGAGCATCACAAAACAAATAGAAGCCCACCGTACCTTGAATAGTGGCCAAGTCTTGGAGCATCACAAAACAAATAGAAGCCCACCGTACCTTGAATAGTGGCCAAGTCTCGGAGCATCACAAAACAAATAGAAGCCCACCGTACCTTGAATAGTGGCCAAGTCTCGGAGCATCTTGAATAGTGGCCAAGTCTCGGAGCATCACAAAAAAAATAGAAGCCCACCGTACCTTGAATAGTGGCCAAGTCTTGGAGCATCACAAAACAAATACCACCGTACCTTGAATAGTGGCCAAGTCTTGGAGCATCACAAAACAAATAGAAGCCCATCGTACCTTGAATAGTGGCCAAGTCTCGGAGCATCACAAAAAAAAACCCAGTAGCCCAGGCTTCTATCCAAGGATTTACGGTATACTTTAATAGCTCATAATAATATTTTGAGTGGGTAGATATATTTGTTATTACACAGTATGATAATTCATTATATATAATGAAAAATTGTAATAACCAGATACTTTAAATTTGTTTGACTTTCAGAAATTTACTTTAAATGTTTAACATATAACATATATTCCATAATATTTGATGTACTGGTAGGCCTTTTTGGTCATGAGGCTCTGGTTAGAACCGAAAAATCTGAAATGGGCCTGCATGTCAATTTAAATATAAATCAATGTGGTAAAATCTTCTTTAAGAAGTTTGTAATACTCTTGATAGTCAGTCAGTTAAAACTGTACGGTAATCAACTGAGTCTGTTCAGGGCACCCAGGACAGCTGTGTGCTACAACAGCTTGTTCTGAATGTGCACGTAAAACCCTATGACATGATCATCTGGTTTATGTTTCTTCCTGCCATTCCTCGACATATGTTGACTGCTACCTCCAATCTACACCAGATAAAAATACAGAGTTAGCCATATAACAATTAACCTCTATATTTTAACGTTAACTGGATAAAAACATGAAAATTAATTAAAACTAATAATGAATCGACTTATTTACTAACATTTATGCTATTTCTATAACTGAGATGTGAAATTTGTTTACTAACATTTATGCTATTTCTATAACTGAGATGTGAAGTTTGTTTACTAACGTTTCTGCTATTTCTATAACTGAGATGTGAAGTTTGTTTACTAACGTTTCTGCTATTTCTATAACTGAGATGTGAAGTTTGTTTACTAACGTTTCTGCTATTTCTATAACTGAGATGTGAAGTTTGTTTACTAACGTTTCTGCTATTTCTATAACTGAGATGTGAAGTTTGTTTACTAACGTTTCTGCTATTTCTATAACTGAGATGTGAAGTTTGTTTACTAACGTTTCTGCTATTTCTATAACTGAGATGTGAAGTTTGTTTACTAACATTTCTGCTATTTCTATAACTGAGATGTGAAGTTTGTTTACTAACATTTCTGCTATTTCTATAACTGAGATGTGAAGTTTGTTTACTAACATTTCTGCTATTTCTATAACTGAGATGTGAAGTTTATTTACTAACGTTTATGCTATTTCTATAACTGAGATGTGAAGTTTGTTTTACTGATATATGTTTTATCTTATTTTACTTTATTTGTTTTCTTTACATTATATTTATAGGTTTGGTTAACTGTTGAATTCTTTGATTTTCTAAGGTGTCTGGTTCTAACTGTTATACTATATTATAATGTCTTTTCCATTTATATTTTTCAGCCTCTTTGGAAACTTTTGGTGGACATGGTAAGCTAAATATTACATACTTATTGGGGCTGTTATGCAGGGTCCGAATTTTACCATGGCACTGATGGTAAGTGACATGGTTGGCCTCCTTACTTGCTGGTGTGCCCTGAAAATTGGACAATACTGATGGCAAGAAAAAGGCTGTGGTGCCCTATCTGAATTGCCACACTGCCCTTCTCATACATCGCATGTTGTATATGTATCCTTAATTGCAACAAAATAAATAAAAATTGTAATGAAACATGCTTGCAACAGTTTTGCCTTGGTGCCCTAATTTTTTTTATTAAACTGAAGGCAACACTGGCAGTTCCTCCACAAAATTAAAATGCTCCCCCTGTGTTTTGCACAAAGCTAATTAAATTATTTTAAATAGTATTCAAATTATAGTATATGTCATGGCTTGAACCATAATTGAAAAGCGGCACATGAATGAATGAATGAATGAATTAAATCATGAATTAATTAATTAATAAGTGAGTGAATGAATGAAAGAATGCTTGTAGATGTTTTTCATCTAGAGCTGACATCGGTGCTTGATGGTGTTGGTAAGAGTGTGAATCTCACTGTGCAGCCACTATAACTATATAGTGGTCTAAATTGGTTTTGTGGGGAAGCAGTTGGATTAATATTAACAATATCACCCCTGTCCTACATTAGTTTAATATTAATGATATCACCCCTGTTCTACATTAGTTTAATATTAACAATATCACCCCTGTTCTATATTAGTTTAATATTAACCATATCAACCCTATTTTACATTAGTTTAATATTAATGATATCCTTGTTCTACATGACAAGCTTGTTTCATCTTTCAGGAACCAGAACAGTTGGTCTCCACTATAGATTTCAGATACATGTGAGTCATGCAGTTTAATTAGTGAGAAAAGAGGGACAGTTGCCCCATTTCGAAACTTTCAAAAAAAGTTCCATTTTAGTTTAATTGTGTCCTTTTTATCCATCTGGAGAAGACCCATTATTTCTGTGCTACAAACTTCTTTACTGTCCCACCATGTCCCCTGCCTATACATATGCACCTAGGTATTGCCCTTTGTAGCAGATTCAACTGTGTACACAGATCTCTAAAGTCTTATTTTTATATGAATTAACATCTGTAATATCTGTGACCTGATATCTGCTGGAGGTGTGCACCCCCTCCAAAAATAGAAATGTCCTGAAAATCCAGTATTTTAACAAACAAAATGCCATGAATTTCTTTCTTGTTTGTTAAGACTCTCTGGAACTGAATTAATTTGATTTCTAATTTTAGGGCTGATGCCTTAACCAAAGATGAAGCTCTTGGTAATTATTGTTTTATTATTTTATATTAATGGTTGCATTTTTTACATCAGCACAGAGATGTTAATATTGTTCCTCTGTTGGTTGCATGGGTAAGAATGCTATGGGTTAAAATAAGCTCTTGAATTTAGTTGTTCCAGTTGGTCACTTAGACAGTCTTGAGAATATATGTTGGAGATTTATGCATAATCTACTTTTCACATTGTGAAAGCATACAAATATTTTGTATTAATTTCAATGGTAAACAGAAAAATAACAAGAAAATAAATAGGATAATAATAATAATAATAATAATAAAAAAATTATTTATAGAAGGTAGTTCAATTGGTTCTAGACTATTCTCCGTTGAGGCCTTCTTACTAATTATAACAATAATAATAATGATATCAGTCATTAATTACTAAAACTGACAGTAAAATTAACTTTCAAACTAGTGAGTTGATCTAGAAATAGAAGGGTATAGAGGCAGCTTATTAAATTAGGTCGGGGTGTTTTAAGAGGAGAGGATAATTTGCTAGTAAAGAATGAAGAAATGATTAATATATATTAATTCTTCATTAATTCTTCTCAAACATTGTTTTCAGCAATTCTGAAGAGCATGCAAGCAGGAAAGAAAGAAAGAGGTGAGACCACAGAAAACTGAACTAATGAAATGTGTCAGCTATTTTTGCTGACAGTAAATTAGAAGACATGTTTGTAGAATCTCCATTGAAAACGCATCACACATTAAAACAAATATTATTGTTATCACTTGTGTGACATTCCTTTAAAACCCTAACCCTTGTATACAACTTTTTGTTATGTATTGCCTACCATTATACATACAGTTATACAAAAATCAGTTATTAAATGTTTTAGTTTTTTCTTCTCATGTCCTATAAATCTTTTTCAGTGAAGTTCAGTATATATTAGATATAATTTGTTAGGAATAGCATAATTGGGTTAGTTAGTACAAATTGCAGAGAATATCATGGTTGTCTTCACTATTTCAATTAGAACGACCATCAAAATTGCACCAAAATTCCTTCATGTAAAACGCGCACCTCTTCCTCTTTGGCATAATCCAACGGGACCTTTCAAAATTCCATAGCACCAAATACCCCCTGCATGTCACCAACATTGGACTGCTGGTGCTCCCTTGCACTTGCCAGTGCAGGCGTTCCCTCTCTACAACCCTCCCCCAACCCTTTCCTGTCCTGGACCAGAGGGAACCAGCCAAGGCCGGTCCCTGTGGCCAGGATAGGTGTGTGCTACAACAGCTTGATCTGAATGTGCACGTAAATCTCTTAGTCATAGTCATAGTCATGGTTGTCTTTAAAAATAGCAATCTCAGGTGTTAGTATTATTATTTAGCCAGTTAGAATAGACCATCAATATTAATTTCTTACAGACTCACAGCATTTTTCAATATGTTCTCCATTTTAATACTCGGAAGCAGAAAACTGTCCGACTGTTTTGTGTTACAAAGTATTATAAACATGGCAATAGACATACATATGTTATAAAAAAAGTAATTTATGATAACCATTGATAGCGATAATATGTGAGTTATTAAAACTCTAATTGTATTAAATTTTGCATTTTGCATGAGTAATTGATGTTATAATATGCAGTTTTAATGAAATCTTTATTAAAAATATATCAGGAGGAACCTTCTTTCTTTTTTTAATTACAGAGTCTGAAGTGATCTCAAAAGGAGTGCCTGCGTATACAACGACTGTTGGTTGGCTGGGCTATTCTGATGAAAAGTTGAGGAGGGTATGTGAAAATACATGTAGATAATAATAATTATATATCAAGTTATATACACTTTTGGTAAGTTTCAAGGAATGGTAAGGAACAAAATGGCCTTGTAAAAAAAAAAAAAAAATTCACAAAGAACATAATGGGTAATCAAGTACATCGGGACTTATAGAAAGTATTAATAGTTTTGCCCACTTATAGTCAGATGTAGACATGCAAGGCATATTGGAATTAGAGTTCCTCCTAAAATAGGATAATGTTTAGGGACCTGAATAGCTGAATCTGCTCACCACAAAACATTATTTACTATGTCATCTATGAAAGATTCTGTACATAGCGTGGGATATATTTATAATGCATTAGATGGAAAAGACGTCGCATTATATTGTTAGAATATTATTAAATATGTGAAGCATATTGTTGGTTGTTATTTGCTTAGCACTAAACTGGGCTGTTTTTCTGAACTACAGTAACTTGCTGATATATTCAGGCATGTGTGCAGGAGGGGGTGTGGGGGTGTCTAAACTGGCAAGCGCAAGCAAAGTTTCTAGGGTCAAAAAATATATTTAAAAAAAATATATTGCTTGGAGCAAAGGGGGTTTGACCCCTGAAACCCCTCTGTGCACATGTGCCTGATATTCCTTAGCATGTTTGACATAGTTTACCCTTATCTCGAAGACAAATTAAATTAAGATGTTAATTATGACTGGTAAATAAGAGTGAAATACAGTGAATATTAATAATCATTGTTTATTTTTTCTTCACCATTTTTAGTTATGCAAAGAAGCCCTTGCTGGAGGTTGGACTAAGTAGGTGTATCAAGCTTGCATTACTCCATCACTTCAAATATCACCATTTCTCCTTTAGAAAAAGTCTTTTAAAGTGTTTGTTAGCACTGTTGGTTTACCAAATCACCAGATCTTTTTCCTTTTGAAACATCCACTGTTCTCTTTCTTGCATCTATATGTTCATCCCAATTTCCTTCAGTTAAAAAACATTATTTTATTCTTTAGAAGATGACTTCTGAATATTGTAACCTTTTTGTGAACTTGACTTTTTAAAGTGTATAATGAGAGCATTTTTATTACTTACCATAATTTACATTTCTAAAACTATTAAAAACAGTGACATGGGAAGGTGCCAAAAAGTGTGTGTGGGGGGGGGGGGGGGGCACACTTTTATATTTACACACTTTTACACTATTATAAAGCAAATATAAAGCAAAATATCTGGAAAGTGGGGGGCACATGCCCCCTTGCCCCCTTCCCCGCTTCCTGCGCCAGTGAAAAGGTATCTATGCATAAATTTCTGATGATTTTCATTTGTATATGTATATTTTATTAGTCCCCTACCACTCCACCTGGAGGGGACTATAGGTTTTGTCTCCATCCGTCCATCTGTCTGTCCCACTAATAGTTTTATCATTTTTTTTTTTTTCTGCAATGCCTCAAGATATTGAGCTGACATATTATGTATGGCTTTATAATGTACTGTTACTGATCAGGTTTGACATTCATTGCAATTTACTAATTTTTTCACAGAGTTATAGCCCCACAACTTAGAAGATATAAAATTATTTTTTGATTTACCCATTTTTGACAGAGTTATGGCCCTTGAACATAGGGAATAAAAATATACATCGTTTTGCATTGCCTCAAGGTATTGACCTGAAATTTTGTGTATAGCTTTATCATGTTTTATTACATGTCGATTTCTACTTTCTTGATGATTTATCAATTTTTCATAGAGTTATGGCCTTTAAACTTTGAGGATTCCAAAAGTTCTTTTCCAGACTTTTCCTCCCCACAATAACTCAAGATATGGACCTGAAATTTTGTGTATAGCTTTATCACATACTGTTAGGGACCATCTCAAAATTTCATCAGTTCTCCCTAAACGAATAACCTGCGGAAGGGTGGGGGAGGAGGTGAAACACCCATGCGGATAAAAAGTCGAAAAGTTGGGGGGGGGGGGGGTATTACTATTTATAAAGTGAAATTCGAAACTACAGTTAACAAAGAATTTCATGAACTACACATGCACAGTATATTTATTAGTCTCAGCAATTATGGTTTGACGAGTCAGAAATTTCCTGTTTCCGAGCACATTCGAACGTAGCATAAGACTTCTTGTTACAGTGACACGTTTCACACATGACGTCACTCTCAATTGGCACACTTTGAACTTTTTTGAATGAATCAAAATAACAAAAGTCACCTGAATACCTTTGCCATGCTTCTGTAATTTGTTTACTGACTGTAGGAAGATATTTCTCGTCAATGTCGTTCTACAACTTTTGTGTCCCAAAAAACTTCAACACCTTTTCCCCTGACTAAATTCATTTGGAGGGGGGAAAGGGGTGTTGCAAAATATTAAAGGGTTATTCGTTTTGGGAGAAGTGATGAAATTCTGAGACATTCCCTTACAGATCAAGTTTGACTTTCATTGCACTTCATTACTCATTTTTCACAGCAATGTGTTGGTGCCGGTAGGGGACATGTATGGCTTTAGCAGTACTCTCAGAATGCTTGTTTTAACTTAATACATACTTTGTTAGGCAGATCATAGTTTGGACATTGTGTCTTTCATCTGATTGGTTGGTAAATGTCTTACTATCATTGGTTTTTGTTGCATTATCAGGGCTAGAATTTAATTTTTTGGAGGGCATAGCAAGTATTGTCTTCTGTTTAATAAAAAAAAAATAGGGCACCAAGGCAAGTTAGAGGGGCACGAAGGCAAACTTTAAAAGAGGGGTACGAAGGCAACTTACTTTCTATCAAGTTTCTGAAACAAAAAATATTTCACCTTATGGTCTTGGACTCTAATGTTTATTTTTGATACAGATAGATGCCATAATAATGTATTTTACAAAGTTAATAACATGTCTCATATGTGCTACATTTTCCTTAAATGCCCAATGTAGAAGATATGCTACATTATTAAAAGTATATACAAATTTATGAAAATTCAAAAATCAGCATGGAAGTGTCCAATGTACACTAACACCTTAAGTTGACTGAATATGATAATTCTAATCATCTTGCCAAGGTGAAAAGATATATTGGTTAATATGATGTTTAAAATCACTAATGTGTAGTTTAAGTCACAAAGAATTTATTTTAAAATGTTGTCAATTTAAACTGCTGTAAATAACATTATTTTTGTGGACATTTTAGCACGTTTTGTTTTACATCTTGGTATATTAACTGACCTGTTACTTTATGTGTCAACAAGCAGCCTGACATCGCTAGATGTGATTTTTCATGTTACATTTTGTGTAATTTCTGGATAATAAAGTGCTAAGTTTAAAAAAAATATATTCCAAAAGGAATGGTGGCAAACCAGTTACGGCATCACAGCATTTTTCTTGCCATCGACACTGTAAGATTTTAGGGACATAAGGGCAAGTAAGGAAGGCACTTACAGCAATTGCTGTCGGTACCGTGGTGAAATCCGAACCCTGATTATGTTTTCACTTATCCCATCTTTCTCACCTGCATGTGTATCCGGAGTGCCTCTTTCCTTCCAAAACTTGATTATTTAAGAATCTCTCCGATATTCCCACCTGTCTTAATATTCTGCAAAGCTTTTACCAGTAAAAAGGTTTTTGTTTTACAGGTTGGCCTTTGTAGCAATTTATTGATTGTTGCTAGTAAAATGTTGAATAAAATAATTTAATGTGTGGTTTAAAATTTGACCTTTTGTTTAATTACATGTAGTTGTAGAGATATATCACTTGATATTGAAAATTGTTATTAGCAATGCCTAATGGTACAACATAAAGAATATTACACAAGACTTTAGTTCAAACTATTTATGATGTGTGTATCTGAGAGCATAAAATAAAATTATATTACATAGTGTTTTATTCTATTTATTACCAAAATGCCATGAAGTGGATTAAAACATTTATCATCTGTTGCCCTGTTTCGGTGAGGTTCCTGTTTCGGTGGTTGCATCATTTGTGCACAACAGTACATACATTTGAAGATTTCTGACGTCGTTGACTTTTGCATTGGGAAAGTAAACAAATGTCTGTCATATTCACAGAAATGTTCATAAAAATAAAGCTAAAACAAGCAAAGAAAGCAAGATTGAACTTTACCAACTTATAAACACGGCACATTTCTTAATACCTTTTTTCTATGATTTTCAAAGACTAATTTGAAAGAAAAATTAATTTTAACAAATATTTCTGTCTGTTCTCAGCTGTACTGGTATCTGGTTATTGAAGTCACATGATTGTCACGGCATCTGCTGGTAAAAATCTTTTTACAGATACTTGCCAAAATATATGGTCCTTATATGTTTTAACATAAATATCTTTCTGGATATCTGTTTATATATTTATTAAAACTCAGAATGCAGCTTATATTTAAACAAACAATTTTACCATTATAAGCATTCATTTGCTCAACTTATAACACGATTGCAAGACATCATAATTGTTATGTTTGTTTTCCTAAAATGTTGTCTGCTAACATTGGTTCTCCGGGGCTCCATTTTGTAATTTGCCTTAAAATATTTTAAATATTTTTTATAAATTATTATAAGTGCATGTTTTGTTGAACAACATACATGTTTTGATAAAACACTGAACAAATTTGTGTTGAAAAGTTTGGGCTGTAAGCTACTATACTACCGGCCTCAGTGGTGCAGTGGTTAAGCCATCGGACTACAGGCTGGTAGGTACAGGGTTCGCAGCCCAGTACCGGCTCCAACCCAGAGTGAGTTCTTAAGGGCTCAGTGGGTAGGTGTAAGACCACTACACCCTCTTCTCTCTCACTAACCAACTAACAACTAACCCACTGTCCTGGACAGACGGCCCAGAGAGCTGAGGTGTGTGCCCAGGACAGCGTGCTTGAACCTTAATTGGATATAAGCACGAAAATAAGTTGAAATAAATAATAAATGTAAGCTACCGGTATACCACTAAATCAAAA
Source organism: Gigantopelta aegis (assembly GCF_016097555.1). Lineage (NCBI taxonomy): Eukaryota > Metazoa > Mollusca > Gastropoda > Neomphalida > Peltospiridae > Gigantopelta > Gigantopelta aegis. The sequence continues at coordinate 15,135,027 of NC_054704.1, forward strand.
CAGGTTACATAGTTAACAATATTTACTGCTGATGCATGCTACAGTTTTTGATACACGTGCAGTAAACTTAGCTACTTAGCAGCCAGTTTAGTGCTCGTGTGAAGTGTAGAAATACTAATAAAAAGGTACCTGTATTTGAATAACAACTGTCTGTGTATAAATATTGATATGCTTTAGAACCGAATGCTTATGCTCACCGAAACTGGTCCACCCATGATAATTGGTTTCTCTGTGAATTATTAATTACAAATTCTTCATATATATTTGTAGTTTGACTGCTTATCCTGAATCACATTCACTTGAGTGACATACTTGCCGTAAGAGAATTTACACCTTACTGTTATTATGATATAAATAATTTATTATTGCTGATTTGATTTATTTCAGATTTAAAGCCAAGGTTGGAGCTGACTTGAAAGATGATATCAGGAGGTTAACGATTATCCGGGAGGAGATTGGACCTGATAATATTCTTGTAATTATTTGACCAGTCAGTGATATGATCATATTTAAGTGCATGTACAATGTATCTTAAAATAATGTATTTATTACTTTAATAATACTTTACATTATTTAATAATTTGTTTACATTATTTAATAATTTAATAACACTACATTATTTAATAATTTAATAATACTTTACATTATTTCATTGAAAGGGTTTAAAATTGCTAGTGTTACCAACAAGTGAAGAAGCCATTGATCTATGTGCTAAAAGATTTGTTTATTTTATTTATTTTATGGCAAACCTGAGAATTATTACTTTTTTTGTTTTACCTTCTGGACAGTTTTGAAATTTTATTTTATTAAACAAAGCTTAATAATTTGTTATGGTGGTAGGTGTTGAAAAACATTTCTGCCTACTTGATAACACTCTAAAATAACCTTTAATGTTTTGATTTAATTTTTAGGAACTAGCATTTGGGATTTCTTTAATTACATTATTAAGCATAGTAACAATTAGTCAATAGACTTGGAACCATTTCTCGTTCTAGCCAGTGCATCTCTGCTGATATATCAAAGGCTGTGGTATGTGCTATCCTGTCTGTGAGATGGTGCATATAAAAGATCCCTTGTTACTAGTGAAAAAATATAGTGTGATTCCTCTCTAAGATGTCAAAATGCCAAACTGATTAAAGATTCAGTTATTAAAAACTTCTATAACTACCAATGATATAAGTACTGTAGATCCTGAAATTAACGCGTCCCTAAATTAATGCAAGTGATGGTGGACAGATTAAAATGTGACATGAAATTAATGCGAGTAGCCTCCCTATGAAATATTAAATTCTAAACAGATACTCCCTGCAGAATACTGAACATTTTCAATCATATCGATGTTGTTCAAAATTATATTCTGAATCTTTCTTCCCATCTAGCATTAATTTATGGAACAATTTATCAATTTAAAAGTACCACGTCAGTCAGGTCTTTCAAGAAAAAATTAAAAGCAAAAGATTTGGCAGTCCCAGCTCATTTTTATGAGGGTGAAAGAAAGCTACAAATACTGCACTGCAGACTTCGATTAGGAATAAGTGATCTAAATGGCCACAAATTTACACGCTTCATTGGAGATAATCCTCGTTGCACCTGTGGTCGTCATGTTGATGACTCGGAACATTTCCTGTCATTTTGCCGTCTATATAATAGAGAGCGCCGGTCCTACTTATCCAGGGTAAAGGTAGGGTCAACTCAAACAAGAGCCTTATGTGTTGGAAAGATGCATACCTGGACCACCAACACATACTGACACTTTAGCAAATAAAAAAAAAGTAATTTTAGTGTTAATAAAAAAATTACGTTTTTTCCTGCTAACTGGGGGCAGCCATTTTGTTTCATTTTTGTGACGTCCGGTGGGATAGCTTGGGGAGAAGTGACGTCAGCTCCTGACCATCCCCTGTAGGTTCCATTAGACCAAATCAATTCCTATTGCCGATAATGTTAACGTTTACCAATAAAACTGATATAAGCAGCGTTTCAACACACCCAGGAAGTACAGCAATAGAAAGTGTGGCACCTCACATCTAATCTAGCTGCAAGAAAATGGAGGGTCACGTATCATTTAAGAGATTTAATTTATGTTTTTAATAGCAACCGTCATTTTTGCTGAAAATTGCAGTTCCATTTTTGGGGGTACCCCGCATTAGTTTCAACCTCTGGTATATACTGCATAACAACTGTATAACAAATAAAGTGAATTTATTTATTGGCAATGGATACTAGTATTTGCACAAATAATCAATGTCACATATTACTACCAATCACACCCACAGCTGCTTTTACTCCGTAAATATTTGACGGTGCACGTCGAACTTTGACACGGTACTCTCTTCTTTGGTACTATGCAACCTGTATGTACAGTGTAAACAAAAGCAGTAATTTTCAACAAGGCGCTTCTCTTTGATCAACCTGACTTGTAAAACAGCATAAATGACGTAATAATATAATAAACTATTTAACTAAATATATTTCAAGTTGCATTAACGGAACAAAATGGAGTTATAGTATTTTTCTCTGTTAAATAATCCAAAGGAAAAATATACACTATTAGGCCTATTGATATGCTACGTTGGAGCAAAAATTACAACCCACGATACCCAAGTGATAATTTTCTTTTCTTTGGGACTACATAATTGGTGAGTTCAGTTTTTTTAGATGGAAAAGTTTACGTAATCAATAGTTTTACAGAACTATTTACAGTAATAAACCATGTCCATTACCATTTTAGGGGTGACAGGTAATATTCCACAATACCAGTATGTATTTTTGTGTCTAGACAGCATCAATTAATTGGCTCATCTGGTTACCAATCAAATACACATCTGCCAATCAGGAATCACAGGTAGAAGCAACTAACAGCATAGACCAATTAACTAAGAAAACACTCCATGTATCATTTCGACTTGTTGTGTAGCCACTTTGACAATGGTATTTTATTTTGTATTGAAAAATAATATATATATAGTGCTGGATATACTTAATGCTGGCTTACTGGGATGTGTATTATTACAGAACATTGTAATGTATGACTATCATCCTGCAAAAACCAGGTAGATTGTGTTTCTCTAGTTTTAAGGCTCATTCCTGACGTTACGCGTTAAGTATTACGTAACCACCAGCTCGCCAGAGGGCATACTCACTGAGATGGTACAAAATGGCTGCGCCCGTTATATATAATAGCCGTCACATTTAACCGTTTTATTAATTAACTATACGATTATACTTGTTGATATTAAGCAATAATGTGCATATTGTTGAATATGTATACCAGGCCAAATGCCTTAATTGTCCTCTCCTTTAAATCATTTATATTTAAATGTCAACACATTAATATATGGCGATCCTAACTTAACACTACAGGAAAACAGTCTCATCTGCAAAGCAGTTCACAATTTCATTGCTGAAAGCAAACGTTTTGACTGATAAAACCGTTCACCTTCTCTTTTATTCTTATTGTCTCTCTGTTCTTATCTATATACAAATATTTGTATTATGACAATAGTTTTATATTCTTCAACACTAAATGCATATGTTGTACTTTCTATGTTTTTGTTTTGAGATATTTTATTGATCAAAAAAGAATCAAAAGGATTGCACAACAGGCAGATAAGTGCTCTCCTAAACAAGATGGACATCAGACAATATCCATAATCATATATATATCTAAAGCATAATAACAATGTCCAATGGCATAACAATTTTAACATAATTAATATTTTTTAATATATAGTAATAGAAGGTAGAGAATAGATAGAATAGAAATGGGATAGTCGAGAAAAAATATGATAGTAATGATCCTATTGTTACCTTATATGGGGCAGTAAGATCAGAATAATAAGTTAGTTCAACTCGAATCTCTTACTTTCAGCTATATATTTATGTACTGCGTTAAAAATTAAATTATACTTTCTATGTTGACCAGTTAATATTTCAATTGTATAATGTAGGCTATGCCTATTGACCAATCCCATCTGTTAATATAAACAGAAATAAATATTGTTTAAATCAAACATTAAATTCCTAACACTACATATGTCTGTGTAATTTTCAGTTAAATCCAAGTTACAGGTATCTTTAATGAGATCAACTCCCTATCATGTCCATGTAGGCCTGCACATCAGTTAACCCTATTGTTTTTGGTGGGATCAACTCAAAACATATTTTTGCAGCAATGATTTACGTATATAGTTACCTATATCTGGCTAAACATTAGCATACATGTACCATTACAACTATATCTTCCTAAGATGTGCCAACAAAGTTGCAGCGAACTTGAACAGTAAAAACAAAAAAATTGTCAACCTCAGGATTATCATCCTAAAGCCCATTTACGCACGATGAATTGTGTCCATTTTTTATGGACTATTAGACAGTTAGTCTGTTTTGCTTACGATGAATTGTGCCCCAGTTGTTTTATAAATGTATTATAATTTTAATCTTTCTTTGTTTTAGTAGCGTGTGACACATAGCTTGCTAGTCTATTGTTGGACAAAACAGAGAAATAAATGTGTCATAATTCGAATAACACAAGCTCACATTTTTCACATTAATATTATGATCACATTAATTTAAGGATCTACAGTACTCGACAATATTAAATACGGGCTAGTAGATGTTTTTGTAATTCTTTGCTAGGGTCACTTTATCTTACCACATTTTATTCACAGATAACTTCTTAACATTGTTTCAGAAAATATTGACCCATGATAGCCTACATACAAAAGTCTTGACCATGGTGGGTTTTTTCATGCATTAATAAAAACTATACTAAAATGTTACGTTTAGCTAGGATTTGTTACACATTGATTCATAACAATACTTGTTAGTTTGTTTGCTCTAAATTGTTGTTTAAATCATAAACTTTCAGAACATATATTTAAAGCAAAAACCAAAAAATATATACGGGCCTTTAATTAATTTTGTTGAGTATGTGAAGAAAACAAAAAGTGTAATGTTTCACAATATTAAGCAAAACAAACTTTTAACGGGACACACCCTAGTTACGGCTATTTGTTAACCATTACGGCGTTGTTTTTCGCTATTAAGCCCCATTTTTCACAAATAAAATTGCACTTTACTTACATTTTATTATTTAGAATACACATTTCCATTCACCTGAAGTGCTTTTTGGTAATCCTGATGTTTGTAAAACCACGAAATGCATTTTTTCACAATACGTGCTGTCGAGAAAAAAACGTTAAGCAAGCGAGGTCCAATGAATTTTTAGAGGGAATCTTCCTGTGTAAATGTCACAGATGTTGGTATACCACGTGACCATTATCATTTTGGTTCGGTTTGTTTTCTCGTGCACGGTTCGCGCAATCAACATCCGATTTGTTGTTGTTCATTTGTGAGATTTTTCTTCACAGTTCGTGAACATTTTCAGTAACAATAAAGTTCAGACAAGTAAGTGTCTCAATACAAAACGTTACAAACCCTTAAAACCAATACTTTTGCTAAGTCTTACGATATCTGGAGAGGGGATACAACCAGGACAGAACAGTTGGAACATGTCCAGGAGAGGTGAAAAGAACGCACCCCAAGTCTGTGCACACTCTGTGAAATTTGTCGTGACGTAGGCATTGTTGTGCTTCGAGCGACATCTACTGGTGACATCAGAATACTAACTTTCAAAATCATTTCAAGCATTTGGGACATGGGGATTCCCATGGTATTTATCGATATAAAACCTGCTTTTTCACTCCATTTGATAAAAACGTGATCTAAGTGTGTTACAGGTTTGTAGATTAACCAAATTATAATTTATTTTCGCTGGATGGAACTAGGGTGTGCGGCTTTAACTTTTTAACCTATTATTATGTAATTTTACATGCTTGTTTTTGTGTGTTTCAGCTTGTCGACGCCAATCAGAGATGGGAGGTGCAGGAGTCAATAGACTGGATGAAAGAACTAGCCAAGTTCAAAATCACCTGGATTGAAGAACCAACCAGCCCAGATGATATTCTTGGACATGGTGAAATTGCAAAGGTTAGTGATACTATAGATCTGATTGGTCATTGGACAGGAAGTGATTAGAATAGCCAGTCACTTTTATGTATTTGTATCAAGTTTTTAATTTAATACCTGTTAAATGTTGTGATTAATTTTTTTCTGTTGATGTCTTTTCATAATATAATTATCAGTTTTAAGTTGCATTTTTTTGCCAGTTAAACTTCAATGACCCTAGTTTAAGATACATGAATATATAAACCTTTTCTGATTTTCATTAAATGCATTTGGAACAAGAAATACCAAGACAACCAGAAACAACAAATTAGCCCAAAAAAATATTTTAAGCAAGAAGTGTCAAGTAATATGTCATTTAACACTAAAACAGTTGTAATATCAAACATATTTTAGAATGTGTCATAACTCGAGTCAATGCCTTTATGATGAACTAAACATGGGGGTATTTTTGTAAGGTTTTTTCTTTGTGTGTGGTTTTATTTTTGGAGGGTGATGTTCACTGAATCTAATATTAAATGAGTATTTGTTTGAATTTCAGGCATTGAATCCACTTGGAATAGGTGTTGCCACTGGGGAGGCATGTCAGAACCGCGTAATGTTTAAGCAGTTTTTGAAGAGTCATGCCCTGCAGTATTGTCAGATTGATAGCTGTAGGCTTGGAGGAGTGAATGAAAACCTGGCCGTCATTCTGATGGCCAAAAAATATAATGGTACGGCCAACTTGTGCTGAAACCAGACTGACTCATAAAAGTGCTCTGGCTGATTTTTTCCCAACAATATTTTTTTGTGTAATTCTTTTATGTCTGTGAAATTTTAAAACTGACATGGTGAGTTACACTATAACACAGTAACGTTTTCTGAGGATGGATCTTTAATTCTGTTGAATGAACTGTGTTTCGCTGCCAGACATATCATGTTGTTACATATTGGCCAGAGCGTAAGAAAACTCGTATTCATATATAACATAGAACATGTCTTGGTCACAGCAATCAGTGATGACAGAGATTGTGCCTAGGTCAGGCATGTATGGCCTTTTTGAGGCTATAAGCATAGTAATTTTAGAATTGGCATCAATAACCTTCAATGTGTGGACAAGTTATGCTTTAATTTGTTAATTATTTGAATGTCTAATGTGTGTTCTAAAATTCTTCTTCCCCCCCCCCCCCCCCCCTGTTAACATGATTCTAGACCTACATGTCTTGAATAAGAATATAATTTTGTAATATGCTAAACTTCTAAATAACCTTGTTTTCATTACTAAACAAAATAAATTTCTGGTCTCTGATCAGCACGCACGTTGACTTTTACCCTCAGGTGTCAATTTTTTATTTTTTTTAATTCCCTGCAGTTGACGTCAATTTTTGCCAGGCTTTTCTTGCTACATGATGTAAAACTGCATTTGGGGCCATAATGTCATCGTGCATGAACTAGGATGTGGCATCAATTTTGGAAATTTGGTCTGACCAGAGACCGACTTATTTTTCTTCTCTGTTTTTTTGGCCTGAGTTAGAGTTTTCTTTTTAATCTCCACTTCTCCAGAATTACAGATTATAGCACAACCCAAAAATGTTTCCTGTACTTAATCTTTGATGACTAACTCAAAATGATTCCTTATTTTTCAAGACCCACTTGATTCCCGATTGAATAAGATTCTTTATTTTGTTTATTAAAACAGTTCCAGTTTGTCCCCATGGAGGTGGTGTTGGACTCTGTGAGTTAATTCAGCATTTGGCCACATTTGATTTAATAGCAGTCTCAGGAAATCTGGAGTCACGGTAATTTGTCTTTTAATGTTCACGTAGATAGACATCAAGGTGTCAGTGTCAGTCCTTTGGAAGTTGTAATTGTGACAAACAGTTAAATTGACTTCTTTCACTTGGAAGTTGTATAATATTATGCATAGGGCCATTATCATTCTTTTCTCCAGTAATACCAAAAAATCTTCATGAAAGATACAAAATAAAAATCCTATAAATGTTAAAATTATTGTTTTCTTTAACCTATTGTGTTTACTGGTAGTATGTTTAAAATCATGTATTGGCAAATTATCTTGCTACATTAATGTGGTTTTTAGTTACAAAAGGAATTCTTGACCATTAATTTTGTAATATATATACTACTCAAAAGAATTTAAGGGTCAAAAATTTATAACCAAATAAGTTTCAGAGTGTATTAGATTGATGATGTAAACTACACCAAAAATTTAATTTATTGTTCCATATTTACAAAAACCCACAAATAAACGTCACTGTGTACAAGAAAGTCACATGACATGCTGTCAAAGTTGAAGGTTGTCAAACATGGATTTTACACATTAGAACATTCGTTTAATAGTGTGTGAATCCACCCCTGGCACGAATACACTCGACACATCGTTGCCTCATGCTGTTGATCAGACGTCTGAAGAACTCTTGGGGAATGGCCTGCCACTCTGCCATAAGAAGTTGACCCAGATCATGAAGGTTGGCCGGAGGGGCATGGTTATCCCGAACTCTCCTGCCTAATTCGTCCCAGGCGTGCTCTATTGGGGCCAAGTCAGGCGAATATGCTGGCCAATCCATCCTGGCGATATCTTGTTGTCTGAGAAAGTCCGTTACCACCCTGGCGCGGTGGGGTCTGGCATTGTCATCCTGCAGAACTGCCCCGCCGCCAATCTGCTGAAGGCCTGGGAGAACCAACGGCCGGATAATCTCATTCAGATAGTGGATTCCATTCAGATTGCCATCCACCACATAGAGGGGGGTCCTGTGGTGGATAGAGATGCCGCCCCACACCATGATGCTGCCACCACCGAACCGGTGACGTTGTCTAACGTTAACGTCAGCGAAGCGCTCCCCAGGACGTCTGTAGACACGAACCCGACCGTCGTTGAACTGGAACCTAAACCTGGACTCATCAGTGAACATCACTCGACCCCACTGAACACGTTGCCACCGCAGATGAAGTGTGCACCAGTGACGTCTGGCCGTTCTGTGACGTGGTAGGAGTGGTGGTCGAACAGCCTGGCGACGGCAGCGTAGATTATTGGCTCTCAGACGATTGCGTATGGTTTGATCAGACACTCGAGTTCCAGTCGCAGTCCGCAGATTGTCACGTAATCGGCGTGCAGTGGTTGTGCGTTGACGTAGAACCATATTGGTGATGTAGCGGTCTTCTCTATTTGTAGTGCTTCGGGGTCTTCCCGAACGTGGACGATTTCGAACAGAATTCGTTGCTTGGTACCGTTGCCACAGTCGGCCAACGACACTCTGACTGACACCAAGTCTCAGAGCAACATTTCTTTGTGTATTGCCATCCTGAAGCCAAGCAATAGCCCTTCCTTGATCTTCGATAGTCAGTTGACGTCGTACCATTGTCGAATTTGGAGTGTGCACCGTACACGAACGCAAGCTCCAATTATACGGAAATTCAGCATTGAGAACATGGAATACACATGCAAAGCGTGCAAATGAAGCGCTTTGTGAAAAAGCAAGTTATGGGCACTTAGCAGACCTTTCGCTTTCGCCCTAATTTACGTGCAAATGTAAGCATGTTTTCGCCATTAGAACTAGTCAACAGTGTCAATGACAGTGGATTTTAATTCATTTATGCGTTGCTTAGACCCACTTTCGTCAAAATGGAACAATACCATGCGTGACATTATGGTCTAGCTAATATAATTGACATTCAGAAAATAATGTCGAAAATATCGTCTGACCCTTAAATTCTTTTGAGTAGTATATTTGGGAAAATATTGCATAATAATAACTTTTTAAGATATATATTTTTTTTTTTTCAATTAAAAAACAATATTTACTATTAACGTAGCAAAATCTTAGATTTCTAAGCTAGTGTAACATTCTATAAAATCTTTAAATCAGTGAATTAGAATTAAAGATATCTGTGCTGTCAATGATTTTTTAATGTTTTGCTCACTGATTATAAATTATTATATACTCTTCAAAAAAAGAAACGCAAAAGGGTACAAATGGGTTATAACTCCGATTTTATGTTTCCTACCGGTTCATGCTTTGTGAATATAAGGTCATTGCATGTCCCAAACACATTCCCACGGTTACATTCGATAAAACGCAGCTACTGTAAAATAAAGTTTCAAAATGTGAATATTCGCAAAAACGCAGCCACGTGCAAACCATGTCACCACTGCACGTGCGTTGTCTGCACGTGCAACATGAACACCGACAGTATAAAAGTGCAGGGTGTTCGCTTGCCTGGCCTCCATATCTGGCCGACAGTTGACAATCCAGGACATGCCACGTCTCAGTGAACCGCAGAGAAACAATGCCATCGGCCGACTAGACGCAGGCGAATCCAGAACGGCCGTTGCCAGGGCATTCCATGTGTCCCCAAGCACCATCTCCAGACTGTGGGACCGTTACCAGCAACATGGATCAACACGTGACCTCCCTAGATCCGGTCGACCACGGGTCACTACCCCCGGGCAGGACCGCTACATCCGGGTACGCCACCTTCGGGAACGATTGACTACTGCTACCTCCACAGCCGCAGCAATACCAGGTTTGCGCAGGATATCCGACCAGACCGTACGGAACCGCCTACGTGAGGTAGGAATTCGTGCCAGACGTCCAGTTCGAGGTGTCATCTTAACACCACAACACCGTCGACTCCGACTGCAGTGGTGCCAGATTCATCGACAATGGCCTCAACTGCGATGGAGACAGGTGTGGTTCAGTGACGAGTCCCGATTTCTGCTCCGACGTCATGATGGAAGATGTCGCGTGTATAGGCGTCGTGGTGAACGTTATGCGGCAAACTGCGTGCAGGAAGTGGACAGATTCGGCGGGGGTAGTGTCATGGTGTGGGCAGCCATCTCACACACTGGCAGAACTGACCTGGTCCACGTGCAGGGCAACCTGAATGCACAGGGCTACATTGACCAGATCCTCCGGCCACACATCGTTCCAGTTATGGCCAACGCCAACGCAGTGTTCCAACATGACAACGCCAGGCCTCACACAGCACATCTCACAACGGCTTTCCTACAGAACAACAACATTAATGTCCTTCCTTGGCCATCGAAATCAGCGGATTTGAACCCAATTGAGCATCTATGGGACGAGTTGGACCGACGCCTCCGACAGCGACAACCACAGCCCCAGACCCTGCCCGAGCTGGCAGCAGCCTTGCAGGCCGAGTGGGCCACCATCCCCCGGGACGTCATCCGTACTCTGGTTGCTTCAATGGGCAGGCGGTGCCAGGCAGTTGTCAACACACGCGGAGGCCACACCCGGTATTGACTCCAGATGACCTTGACCTTGGTGGTGTGTCCTATCACTTACTCACAATGGACTAGAGTGAATTGTGAACAATCCTGCAATATTTGGTAATTATCGGACTCACCATTCAATAATTAAATCAATTCTCCAAATGTTACGACAATGTGGTTTTGCGTTTCTTCTTTTGAAGAGTATATTTGACAGTGCGTATTTGTTTTTCTTAGAATGGTAGAATTTGCCGATCACTTAAGCGAGCACTTCATAAATCCGTGTGTGGTCAAGAATGGACACTATGTTGTGCCACAGGTATGTTTTACATTATGTACTGAAAAATATCAAAACGTCATTCCTTCAGATATTTTTTAACCATAAATATCAAAATACATGTACATATAACTGACATCTAAATTATTAACAATATATTAAAATGTCACTGAACAATCATTTCTTCTCTTCATTGATGTTTTGTAATAGGAGCTACTATAATTATCTTATAAAAGTTGGAACTGTCAGGTGTTTCAGTGTTCGTATGTGTGTTTTATGGAGTCATTGTTTGATTAGTGTATCCTTTTTTAGTTCATTTTAGCAAACCAAAAACTAAATTATATGCTGTATGTATAACTCGACCAGTCAAATAAATGTCACTGGTTCACCTGTTTTTCAGTCACTACAATTTTCCTCTTTTTGTTATATAATTATTTTTTTTACAGCAAAATGAAATTTTTAAACAGTGACCTATGTATGATTAGTAGCATATAATTTTATAGGCCTACTCTTTGCAAAATGTAACAAACCAAAAAAGAATTTTTTTTTTTAAATAGCCAATCGTAACCAACAGTTTTTTTTACTTCAGGCTATAGGATACAGCATGGATATGAAAGAATCCTCACTGCAGGATCATGAATATCCGACTGGGAAAGTCTGGCAGAAGTTAATAGCAGACGGAATTTGCATCGCAGATGACGTGTAGCCTTGTGTAGGTCGCCCAGTTTTCTTGCCAGTTCAAATAATTGTGTGCCAATTCAAATGATTTCTTTTGAAAGACCATAATATAATAATAAGCTTACATTATAACAATTACACATACTCGGTCAATTGCCATGTGTAGGCATGCTTTTTTAAATGTTCTTTTGATTTTGAATTGTAGGTTGTGAAGGTATGATTAATCAGATGCTCCCAAAACCGTTCATGTATTATGAAATGTATACATCCTGATAAGGACACCTGTATAATAGGCTGTGTTTTCTTCAGTTTCCCGTCCCAACCAGTTCTCTTATGACTGGTATATCAAAGGCAGTGGTGTGTGCTGTCCTGACTGTGGGGAAGTGCATATAAAAGATACCTTGCTGCCAAATGTTTGATATTGAATAAATAAGTGTGCTCTAGTGGTGTTGTTAAACAAATCAAACTTTAACTTTTTTGTTCTTTATAAAGATTGTGTTTAAAAGCTGCATTTGATCATCTGAAGGGTTGGCATTCAACTGTCAGTAGAGTGCTTGTGTGTTTCTTCGGTTTCAATCCGTGTTCCACAAATGGACTATATGCTTTAGAGGTGTTATTACACAAGACAAATCTTTTTTGAGCCATCACTGGTGTACACTTTATACAATCTGTATTCTAATCGGTGTCTAGTCCATCGCTTGTCACGTCACCTCAGCCTGACATGACTGTGTACCTTGGAGTGGATTTTTGGTAGTTTAGTTTTTAATATCGTTAATTTCAATACTGAATGGAATAAAGCTTGGTGTTGGTATGATCATAACAAAATCACTCAACTATATGCTTTAGAGGTGCTTTATACATATTTATTGATGAACCAAGATTTAATTGTTATGCAAGACATTTATTATTTTACATCATAATTCGTATTTGACAGCATACTGCAAACGTCTTACTTGTGTAGGTTGATCAGTTAACATTTGTGTAAGAAAATTGAGGAATAAATAGATTTTTTTTTTTATGGATTGCAGAATAAAATTAACACTATTTAAAGCTAATTGTGTTTGTTTTAATGTATTTTGGGGAAGCATGACTCAACCCCTAAAAACTTTCATCTTCACAATGTAGATTCCCCTGCATAATTCCTTAACATGTGCCTGTAATGACATAACTTATCAGCTTCATCAGTTCAGGATGAAGTGGGCATTGTAGAGGTCCCGTTCAGACCTTCAAAGGATAAAGTCAGTATCCTATGTCATTAACCTGTTATTCTCTATTTATCTCCAACCACTGTTTTTACTGGCCAATTGTGATGACCAATTAAATTAAAGTCATAAGCATATATACAGTGAAACGCCTCTAAACCAGACACCATCGGGACCAAGTAAAATGTCCGGTTTTAACAGGTATCCTGTTTAGAAAGGTTAATTTCTGTACCGAGTTTTAAAAAATTTCTGGTTTTGAGAGGTTTCACTGTATTAGCAGATTATGACTTTCAAAATCAGCTACACACATAGATGCATTACAAAATCAGCTACACACATAGATCCATTACAAAATCAGCTACACACATAGATGCATTACAAAATCAGCTACACACATAGATCCATTACAAAATCAGCTACACACATAGATCCATTACAAAATCAGCTACACACATAGATCCATTACAAAATCAGCTACACACATAGATCCATTACAAAATCAGCTACACACATAGATGCATTACAAAATCAGCTACACACATAGATGCATTACAAAATCAGCTACACACATAGATCCATTACAAAATCAGCTACACACATAGATCCATTACAAAATCAGCTACACACATAGATCCATTACAAAATCAGCTACACACATAGATGCATTACAAAATCAGCTACACACATAGATGCATTACAAAATCAGCTACACACATAGATCCATTACAAAATCAGCTACACACATAGATGCATTACAAAATCAGCTACACACATAGATGCATTACAAAATCAGCTACACACATAGATGCATTACAAAATCAGCTACACACATAGATCCATTACAAAATCAGCTACACACATAGATCCATTACAAAATCAGCTACACACATAGATGCATTACAAAATCAGCTACACACATAGATCCATTACAAAATCAGCTACACACATAGATGCATTACAAAATCAGCTACACACATAGATCCATTACAAAATCAGCTACACACATAGATGCATTACAAAATCAGCTACACACATAGATGCATTACAAAATCAGCTACACACATAGATCCATTACAAAATCAGCTACACACATAGATCCATTACAAAATCAGCTACACACATAGATCAGCTACACACATTACAAAATCAGCTACACACATAGATCCATTACAAAATCAGCTACACACATAGATGCATTACAAAATCAGCTACACACATAGATCCATTACAAAATCAGCTACACACATAGATCCATTACAAAATCAGCTACACACATAGATGCATTACAAAATCAGCTACACACATAGATCCATTACAAAATCAGCTACACACATAGATCCATTACAAAATCAGCAAAATCAGCTACACACATAGATCCATTACAAAATCATAGAGCATTACAAAATCAGCTACACACATAGATGCATTACAAAATCAGCTACACACATAGATCCATTACAAAATCAGCTACACACATAGATCCATTACAAAATCAGCTACACACATAGATCCATTACAAAATCAGCTACACACATAGATCCATTACAAAATCAGCTACACACATAGATCCATTACAAAATCAGCTACACACATAGATCCATTACAAAATCAGCTACACACATAGATGCATTACAAAATCAGCTACACACATAGATCCATTACAAAATCAGCTACACACATAGATGCATTACAAAATCAGCTACACACATAGATCCATTACAAAATCAGCTACACACATAGATGCATTACAAAATCACATTACAAAATCAGCTACACACATAGATCCATTACAAAATCAGCTACACACATAGATGCATTACAAAATCAGCTACACACATAGATGCATTACAAAATCAGCTACACACATAGATGCATTACAAAATCAGCTACACACATAGATGCATTACAAAATCAGCTACACACATAGATGCATTACAAAATCAGCTACACACATAGATGCATTACAAAATCAGCTACACACATACAAAATCAGCTACACACATAGATCCATTACAAAATCAGCTACACACATAGATCCATTACAAAATCAGCTACACACATAGATGCATTACAAAATCAGCTACACACATAGATGCATTACAAAATCAGCTACACACATAGATCCATTACACACATAGATGCATTACAAAATCAGCTACACACATAGATGCATTACAAAATCAGCTACACACATAGATGCATTACAAAATCAGCTACACACATAGATGCATTACAAAATCAGCTACACACATAGATCCATTACAAAATCAGCTACACACATAGATGCATTACAAAATCAGCTACACACATAGATCCATTACAAAATCAGCTACACACATAGATGCATTACAAAATCAGCTACACACATAGATCCATTACAAAATCAGCTACACACATAGATGCATTACAAAATCAGCTACACACATAGATCCATTACAAAATCAGCTACACACATAGATGCATTACAAAATCAGCTACACACATAGATCCATTACAAAATCAGCTACACACATAGATGCATTACAAAATCAGCTACACACATAGATCCATTACAAAATCAGCATAGATGCATTACAAAATCAGCTACACACATAGATCCATTACAAAATCAGCTACACACATAGATGCATTACAAAATCAGCTACACACATAGATCCATTACAAAATCAGCTACACACATAGATGCATTACAAAATCAGCTACACACATAGATCCATTACAAAATCAGCTACACACATAGATCCATTACAAAATCAGCTACACACATAGATCCATTACAAAATCAGCTACACACATAGATGCATTACAAAATCAGCTACACACATAGATCCATTACAAAATCAGCTACACACATAGATGCATTACAAAATCAGCTACACACATAGATCCATTACAAAATCAGCTACACACATAGATGCATTACAAAATCAGCTACACACATAGATCCATTACAAAATCAGCTACACACATAGATGCATTACAAAATCAGCTACACACATAGATCCATTACAAAATCAGCTACACACATAGATGCATTACAAAATCAGCTACACACATAGATGCATTACAAAATCAGCTACACACATAGATGCATTACAAAATCAGCTACACACATAGATGCATTACAAAATCAGCTACACACATAGATCCATTACAAAATCAGCTACACACATAGATCCATTACAAAATCAGCTACACACATAGATCCATTACAAAATCAGCTACACACACAGATCCATTACAAAATCAGCTACACACACAGATCCATTACAAAATCAGCTACACACATAGATGCATTACAAAATCAGCTACACACATAGATGCATTACAAAATCAGCTACACACATAGATGCATTACAAAATCAGCTACACACATAGATGCATTACAAAATCAGCTACACACATAGATGCATTACAAAATCAGCTACACACATAGATCCATTACAAAATCAGCTACACACATAGATGCATTACAAAATCAGCTACACACATAGATGCATTACAAAATCAGCTACACACATAGATGCATTACAAAATCAGCTACACACATAGATCCATTACAAAATCAGCTACACACATAGATGCATTACAAAATCAGCTACACACATAGATCCATTACAAAATCAGCTACACACATAGATGCATTACAAAATCAGCTACACACATAGATCCATTACAAAATCAGCTACACACATAGATGCATTACAAAATCAGCTACACACATAGATGCATTACAAAATCAGCTACACACATAGATGCATTACAAAATCAGCTACACACATAGATCCATTACAAAATCAGCTACACACATAGATCCATTACAAAATCAGCTACACACATAGATGCATTACAAAATCAGCTACACACATAGATGCATTACAAAATCAGCTACACACATAGATGCATTACAAAATCAGCTACACACATAGATGCATTACAAAATCAGCTACACACATAGATGCATTACAAAATCAGCTACACACATAGATGCATTACAAAATCAGCTACACACATAGATGCATTACAAAATCAGCTACACACATAGATGCATTACAAAATCAGCTACACACATAGATCCATTACAAAATCAGCTACACACATAGATGCATTACAAAATCAGCTACACACATAGATGCATTACAAAATCAGCTACACACATAGATGCATTACAAAATCGGCTACACACATAGATGCATTACAAAATCAGCTACACACATAGATGCATTACAAAATCGGCTACACACATAGATGCATTTCAAAATCGGCTACACACATAGATGCATTACAAAATCAGCTACACACATAGATGCATTACAAAATCGGCTACACACATAGATGCATTACAAAATCAGCTACACACATAGATCCATTACAAAATCGGCTACACACATAGATCCATTACAAAATCAGCTACACACATAGATCCATTACAAAATCGGCTACACACATAGATGCATTACAAAATCAGCTACACACATAGATGCATTACAAAATCGGCTACACACATAGATCCATTACAAAATCAGCTACACACATAGATGCATTACAAAATCAGCTACACACATAGATCCATTACAAAATCAGCTACACACATAGATGCATTACAAAATCAGCTACACACATAGATCCATTACAAAATCAGCTACACACATAGATGCATTACAAAATCAGCTACACACATAGATCCATTACAAAATCAGCTACACACATAGATGCATTACAAAATCAGCTACACACATAGATCCATTACAAAATCAGCTACACACATAGATCCATTACAAAATCAGCTACACACATAGATGCATTACAAAATCAGCTACACACATAGATGCATTACAAAATCATTCATTTGACTTCTAGGTCATCATACAATGGCAATTTAGGTGAACAGGTGCAGATCCAGGGGTTTGTGAAAGAGGGGGGACCTCTGGACATGGTAAGAGATGTTTGAACAGCTTTTTTATATAATTATTTCTCTTTTCACATCGGTGAAAACAAAAAGGGAGGTATGTATCCTCGGCGCATCCCCCTGGAACTGCGCTTAGTGAAATAACATAAGTAATAGGTTTTTCCCTTGAATTTTGATGAATTGCAGGATAAAAATAATAACTAGTTAATGACATCGGATATTGGCTTTATCCTGTTCAGGCCTCATGGAATTTCCCATTATTACCTTCACAGAATAAAGCCATTAACTAGATACTCTCTATTTACTCGTTTGTCAAATGTTCATGGCAAGTTTACTTGATTAGCAAACAGTATTATTAGTGTTTGTCCACTAGTTTTTAGAATTGTACAAATCTGGGTTTACACATTATACAAGTAGAAATCTTGGTTTATGTTATTCAATATACACAATAAAAACAACAGTTAAGTTTGACTTTGTCATATAATTATGACAATGTGATATCTATTAACCTTTATATTTGCCATTTGACTAAAAAGGTTAAAAATTAAGCCTTCTGAAAATGAGAATCTCCATTAATGGCAAGTCATCAGATTTTAGTTATGGTATTGGTATCAAAACTTAAAACTTGGTGGCAAAGAAACACCAATACCACTTCCTAAAATGTCATGACTGATGTCTTTATTTATTGACAAAGAATCCCTTTCAGAAAATGATATATGTTTTGGTTTCCGTGTCATAGATTTGAGGCCAGTACACAGGTTTTCAAACCTCATGGCCAAATAGTTGAGGTGCTTAATATTTTTCCAGCTGTATTATTGACTTGGAGTATTAACTTTGTAATTTGTGATTGCAAGTGGATGCATGTTAAAACATTAAAAATAATTATGGTAATTGCTCGTCAAATTTAATGTGCATCTGAATTATACCATGAAAATGAATGTCCATCAAAAATCAAGGAGACAAATATAGACCATAAGTATTATGCATATTTTTGTTTTAATAAACAGTAATGACAATTAATTTGTATTGTTATTATTTTTCTTCCACATTTTTTCCACATAACAGATTGAACTAGCGCAGAGAAAAGAAAGAAGAGATGGGATTTAGCTCAGTTGGTAGAGCACTCACTCTCTGACCCATTGGGTTTTTCTCATCTAAACCAGTGTCCCACATATTAAAGGCTGTGTTATGTGCTCTTCCGTCTGTGGGAAAGTGCATGTAAATGATTCTTTGCTGTTAAGGAAAATATAGCGATTTTCCTCTGAAGACTACAAGTCAGAATTAACATCCTGTAGCCAATAATTAAAGGGACATTCCTGAGTTTACTGCATTGTAATATGTTTCAGACTAATAAAATATTTCTATGATTAAACTTGCATATTAAATACATGTTCTTGTTTAGAATATCAGTGTCTGTATATTCAATGTGGTTTTGGTCGTCTTAAAGGGACAGACCCTAGTTCAGCCCATGAAAATTAACACTAAGTTTAGTTAATCTACAAACCTGTAACATATTTGGTTAGTTATAATCAAGTGAAACAAGAGTCTGCGACTTTGAAATGATGAAATACCCTCTAAAAATAGATTAGAACTAGACTCCATAACTGTTACCTCTCCGACGCACATGCATTTTTTAAAATATGAGAAATGCATTTTGTGATATCAAAAACACCAGGATGACCAAAAAACACTTCGAATGTACAGAAATGGATAATCTAAACAATAAAATCTAAGTAAAGTATGATTTCAGTTATCACAAATGGCTCTAATAGTAAAAGAAATATGCCTTGGTGTTTAAAAACTAGGGTATGTCCCTTTAATATCTGTAAGAAACCCAAACTGGATTTTGTCTTCAAATAATTTTGTAGGTATGAAAAAGAAATATTTTAGGAAATAAAATGAAATTTAATCTAGTACAAATATTCGAAAGATCAAAAACACTAGTATTTTATGCAGAAAAATGTATCTGATATGTAATAACAATTGTTAAAAAGTCTGTTAGTCGATAACATCTTAAAAATTGCAGCAAACTCAGGAATCTCCCTTTAATCAGTATATTTAGTGAATCATTAAAGAAAATTATGAAACCATAGACTTGCGGCTGCCCAATTAGCAAAAAAAGGTAGCCTATCAATTCTGCTTGATAAAAACACTATCCTCATATGTATATAGATCTATGGAAATATTCAATTTATATTTATTTACCAGTGCTCCATAATGTCTACCTGCTGGTAGTAGTCCACATGGCAGAAGGACTGTGTTTTTTATGATGAATAAAAGTACAAAAATATTTTCTGTTGAACATGAAATCAAACAAGTCAGAAATGTGAAAAGTTGATGGATGTTGGACACCACAAAAGATAATGGAACCAGAAAGCAAAGTAAACAATACATGATAAAATATTTTTAATATATCTTAATATACATATAACAACAAACATAACAAGATTTATTTGTTGAACTATTCAGTCTGAATCAACACAAATGGAAAATACACCCTTTCTTTCAAAAATACAATGATTATACAATTTTAGTTTATGGGTGGAAAATTTTGTAATATTATAGTATATGTAAACAGTAAAACAAGTTTTACAAATATGTAACACTTTTAAAGACAAACAAAATAAATCGAGTAATTTAATTATATGAAAGGTAGTTTGGAATGGCTCCAAAATAGTTTTTCTTTTTTATGCAATGGAATTTACAACCAGCCTCGGTGGCGTAGTGGTTAAGCTGGTAGGTACTGAGTTCGTATCTAGGTACTAGTTCCCACCCAGAGCAAGCTTAATGACTCTGTGGGTCATTGGATACAAGCACAAAAATTAATTAATTAACGGAAGTTGCATTGAACAAATAATATTGTTTGTATACTCATGATTTTCCAATTATCAACACCTTTTGTAAAGAAGTTCTTTATTATCGATATGAAAATTAATTTAAACATTCTTTAATCACAATAAATATTGTTTGTACATTCTTTCTCAACCACAGTATTAACACTTTGCATCTACAGGCTTTGAATGGTGATGGTGTCCTTATGCAATCGCCTAACATTCAGGCAGCCTGTAAAAGCTTTTCAAGTCACTGAAAAACATTCATTACTGAATTTGATCAATTCAGTTTCACAATCTGGTCAATTCGAAATGCTCCATCAAAGTAAACATATGTATTGTACAGTATTTGCAGTGAAAACTGAATTTACCAGCAGAGTTCACATTCAAGTATCTTCATTACAAAACACGAAAGCACTATCCTCTTTGGTGAATATTGCATGATGTTACTGAGTGTATTGTGTTCTGAACTCATCAAATATATAGTTTGGTATGAAGGATTCCACCGTCTGAAAAAATAATAAAAATGTATGAACAAATGTGTAATCACATTCCAGCACTAAATATATATCAGCTATTGGCAGTCAAACAAAGGTTAGTACAATGTCGTATATATGAAATAACAATTATTTTTAAAAAGATAATCACATATAATAACAAAAACACTTATAAGTGTCTTGATTACACCGTAACAGCTTTCATGATAAGAAATCTATCTTGGCTGGAACAAATCCTCAAATTCATGCAAAAACGAGAGATATTTGGGAAACATGAGCTGGCCTGAAACATTTTCACCATGTATTTCCATCATTCTACCCACAATATTTGTTTCAATAAATGTAAAAATGCACAGTAATCATATATGACATGATTTGTTTTAATATTGGTGTACTCAAGTTGTCACAGCCCATATTTATAAAACTTTACGGGCTAGATTTAAATCTTTAATGATGTCACACATATGCAGAGTTCGACAAATCCGCTAGCCCAACGCCCGTGGCTAGTGGTTTTTAAGTTCGGGCTTGTGGTTCTCTCCCCCCCCCCCCCCCCCCCCCCCATATCGCTTGATCATGGGTTTTTTCTTTTCCTCTCGGCTGAAATTTCATTTAATAAATTTGCTTGTGACGTTTGTGATCGAATAATATCGACAACGCAATCAGTATATAATAATAATCAACTTGAACTAGGTCTGCAAACTGCAGTAACATGCTATCTCTACATCGTTACAGTTACAGCATGCATTGTTTACTTTTCCCTTTCAAGTTTCTGGCACAGGAAATAAGTCTAATGCCATGCGTATTTTGATTGGTTGGACACGTCACGTGGTAGTTAATCTGACACATATGTTTTAGGCCAAGAACTTGGAAATCACCAATCTCAACGACAGGTAAACCCCAGTCATGCTTTGAATTTCAATGTTTGTTTCATTTACCTGTTGTTTTCTAATTTAACACTTTGCTCACATGTGGTTATCGGCAATCGGGGAAAACAATTTACTTTAATGGTAACCGCACATGCTATGACTCGCTATTACGTGTGGCGGTTTGGATAATGTGTCACAGCTGCTGATACATTATAATACCTTTTTTGTTCATCAATTAACAACAGATTAGATGTCGCCGTTATGTTTCTTTTGATATCGGTCTGACACGGGATAATGCCCTGTATTTGAGCAAAAGCGAAAACGGAACAATGACGGTGGATCACACTTGACAAAAGACCAAACGTACGACACAACAAAAAACTGAAAGTTACAACATGATTTAAGTGTTTTATTTTACTGTTATACTCATAAATGTGTAATGTTACAAAAAGTATATAAAAATCCAGTGCTAGTGCTTTATCTTGGTGGGCTAGTGGTTTTCACAAACCCACTATCCCTGTGGCTAGTGACTTTTCAAAATATTTGTCATACTCTGACATGCAATTTTTATGTTATTAAATTCTCAAGATGTTATAAAACACAGTCTAGACTTAATGGGCCACATTTACAAAGTCTGTTTTTGATCTGCACACATGAAACTACATGTATTTACAATGCTTAAACAACCGAGTTAAAAAACCCAAAAAGAACAGGCATTGTAAAGTCGGCCCTAATGGTTTTATAAGCACGCGATTATATCTATCAAGTAGTAAAAAAAGATGTTATTTTCAATAGACTAATAATAAAAATAAAACTAACTACTGACTGATTCTTTGCTAAAATGACAAGTCTCGTGTTTAGAGTTGTTAAGGCTGGCTTTAATACAAGTTTGTCGCTTGCATACATGTAATTTCAGATATAATACAAGTTTGTCGCTTGCATACATGTAATTTCAGATATAATACAAGTCAGATTACAAGTTTGTCGCTTGCGCTTGCATACATGTAATGTAATTTCAGATATAATACAAGTTTGTCGCTTGCATACATGTAATTTCAGATATAATACAAGTTTGTCGCTTGCATACATGTAATTTCAGATATAATACAAGTTTGTCGCTTGCATACATGTAATTTCAGATATAATACATGTTTGTCGCTTGCATACATGTAATTTCAGATATAATACAAGTTTGTCGCTTGCATACTTGTAAGTTTGTCGCTTGCATACATGTAATTTCAGATATTCAGTTTGTCGCTTGATGTAATTTCAGATATAATACAAGTTTGTCGCTTGCATACATGTAATTTCAGATATAATACAAGTTTGTCGCTTGCATACATGTAATTTCAGATATAATACAAGTTTGTCGCTTGCATACATGTAATTTCAGATATAATTACATGTTTTGGTTTTCAAAATAACCATTCTAGAAGTTTGTCGCCCTATTTTTTAGTTTGTCGCTTGAAATGCAAGTTTGTCGCTTGTGTATTTCAGATTTTTTTCTGTTTATTTGTAATTGGGGATACATTTATAAGAATACTGACCTTTCTAGACATGCCACTGTAGAAGATGAAATCCTCGAGGAACACCAAGACATTAAGAACATCATGTGTTAGTTCAGGATTCTTCATACTATAACAGAATACAAAGTTTTAACAATTATCTTTTAGTGGACATTCACAGTGATATTATAATGTCAACTCTTTAATTCACAACTGAAGATATATATGTTTGCAAGTGAAAAAGCATTTTAAATTTATACTTGGTAACAAAATTATGCATTTCAGCCAGTGCACCACAACTGGTATATCAAAGGTCATGGTATGTGTTATCCTGTCTGTGGGATGGTGCTTATAAAGGATCATTTGCTGCATTAGGAAAAATGTAGCGGGCTTCCTCGAATGACTATGTGTCAGAATTACCAAATGTTTGACATCCAATAGCCGATAATTAATGAATCAATGTGCTCCAGTGGTGTCATTAAACAAAACAAACTTTCAAAAATATGCAACTAATTTCAATCCAAAAACATTATTGGTAAAATAATATGAACATTGAAATTATCTATATATTATCTGTCTCATAATCATTATCTTGATACTGCTGTACATAAAACCAAAAGATCCATGACACTTAAAACTATCAAAATGTATCAACCAAATCTATTATTCATTGCTTTGGATTAAAAAAACATAGAAAAAATGCAGGTTCTTGGTAAATTTGACTGTAGAGGGGAGGTCACAATATGTCTACAGATATTAAAAAATATAATAATGATATATATTCATGAGAGTGGTGTTTTGGCATGTAGGGAAAAAAATTTCATTGTATAAATGCAGAAAGACCACCATTTTATTTACATTATCCCAATTTTAAAGGATATAATTACATTAGAAAAGGAGTACCTGCTAATGGCATCAACGTTGGATCTGACATACTGGCCCAGGAAGGCGAGAAAGTAGTTGATATTGTCTGTGTGGAACTGTTTGAGCACCGTGTAACACCCGACAATGAATGGAGGGGAGTCTAGGTGATCTGCAGGCTTTTTGCTCACCATGCCACCTACAAATATATAATACATATGAAGCACCTGTACCATCTCCACAAGCCATCAACTTAGAACTGAATAACTACAAGTGCAACAAAAAACAATAAACTTTCTCCATCCCATACATTTATACTGCTTGTACATGATATTAAAAAATAATTGTATCAAATGTTCTCTGGTCATGAAGGCAAGTTAAAAATCTTTTTTATTTTGAATGAAAAATGATGGCTGTAACAAGTCAAATAATGAAAGAGGTACATTAGGAGAGTTTTATAATTGCAATAACAAAAAGGTGGTTCAACTACATAGAGAAACCGTGGAAGGTTGACAATAATTCACATAATGATTTAAAATCCAGTAAATGATCAAAGCTATGCCAATATATTTTGCATGCTTCCATCTAGCTGTCACGTTTTTTTAAACATGTATTCAGAGAGTATTGATAAAGCAATACAGGGCCACAACTCTACAAAACAATGGGTAAATCACAATGAAAGTTAAACCTGATCTGTAACAGTACATGATAAAGTCATACACAAAATTTCAGCTCAATATCTTGGGGCACTGTGACAAAACGTCCAGACAATAAATTTCAAGAACCATAAATTTGTAAAAAATTGATAAATTGTTGTGAAAGTAAAACTTGATCGGTAATAGTATAGGATAAAAATATACACAAAATTTCAGCTCAAGATCTCACGGCATTGTCAAAAAAACATCTGGGACAGATGGACGGAGACAGACAGACAGATATGAAACTTATAAACCGATTGGACCGGTAGGGGACTAATAAAAGTTTTTTCCTAACTACACAAAAGCACTTACTGATAACTTTGCTGTAGACGAGTTTGGGGAGTTGAGATATGACGAGAAGGAAGTTAAACAGTGGGAAGTAAGGAACTCGCTGAGTGGTGATGTAGATCTGAAATATACCAATAATAAACTCTGTTAACAAAAACTCAAGGAAAAAAAACATGGATACCTTAATGCATTGCATAAAGTGGACCTTTAGGTATAGAAATAATTGTTTTCATTTTGTTTATATATAACAAACAATTGTAATAATTGTTACAATCTCACCTCACCATATATACTTATATCATTTACTAAATACAAAATATAAACACATCTAGTTTTAATAAACCTTGTGTGTTATTGCTATCCATGTTTATAGTTCATTACTTTCCTATAACATATGCTCCATGCTTTTAAATACTATGAAGAATACTGACCCGCTTTGGAGTGTTAAAATGGAAAATAATAACATTTCATCTTTCTATTAAATGAATTTATCAAAGTAACAACATATAATTATTTGCCAATTAAACTGTTTTATTGACTCTTAGTTATTGTAATAAATGCATATTCAGAGGCTTAAAATAACAAATTATTAAGGTTTGTGTGCTGTCAATTGTGACGTTACATCACACTTTTATAAGTGACGTCATATTGAGGTATGATGTAAGTTAGTTGTTTAAAGTTTTAAACGTAAAACATTTCAAGTGTTGGCCGAGTATTTACAAACAAATGAAACCCTCCCACCCTATAACCCTCTATGTTTAAATTGTTTGCTGTTTTGCTGCTGGTGTGTTATTTTATAATTTCAGATTGGATATTCTAGTGTACTGTATGAAGACTGTTCAAATCGAAATCATCACGGCTAAATGTGTGATCACTCGCATGATTAAATCTAGACAATACTGAATATTGTGCACAAAAGATAATTTTTAATAATGACATTTTCCTGCGGTACACAGTAAATCAGGAAAATATGTTTGCTAGGTTCGTACTCGAATAAGAGTGGACATGAATATTTATGAGCAAAATGAGGCTGCACTTGCTATATATGTCTGTAATGAGAAGCACGTGTGTGCATAGTTCATTCTAGCTTGCGTCTGAACCAGTAACAGCCAGATATTCATGATTTAATTATTTACATAAATATATATTTTCCAAAGGTTTTCCAGTCTTTTTCTTAACGAGTTTTTTCTCTGGTTTTTTTAACCTGGAAGTAAACTTGTTATATGAAAATAGATTGCGTTTGTTAGGAGTGGAATGCTTATGGAATTTATGAAGATTTGTTTATTTATGATGTACAAAAAAAAAAAGAAAAAAAAAAGCCAGTTCCATGTAGTTTCTCGGTCAGCCTACAAGGCATTTTGGAGTGTTGTTTTATATTAAGAGGATGAGAGTTTTTAATCATATTTACTATATCACGAATCGGCAGTTTCTCGCTCAACAACAGTACCGTTTATTTATTTATGTATTTATGTATTTATTTATTTGAATTGGATTTTGCTATATTTTCATTGATGATTTATTTGCATATTTTCGACATGTGTATATCTGGTTCCAGTGTACACTGTTGCTCAATTTAACTATTTATCTATTTGTGTCCATTTATTTATATTTGGGTTGCCCAAATGCCCTATTTTCGGGTGGTAACCTTAAATTAAGCCGTGGCCAATTCAGCCAATAAACAAATAAACA
Source organism: Gigantopelta aegis (assembly GCF_016097555.1). Taxonomy (NCBI): domain Eukaryota; kingdom Metazoa; phylum Mollusca; class Gastropoda; order Neomphalida; family Peltospiridae; genus Gigantopelta; species Gigantopelta aegis. The sequence goes on from NC_054704.1 coordinate 15,162,519, forward strand.
CAATATTTTGAATTGTTATCTTTGATAATACATTCTTATGCGATATAGATTAGCAATTATAGCCAAAGGATATTGAAGAATGGCATGAAGACTGCATCTTTAAATACTAATAATAAACAAGTGTTGCTAATAACTGAAGCTAACACAGAACAAAGAGAACCTTCATGAGAGGGTTGTGAAATCCCGCTGCCTCCAGGTACGACGTCAACTCATACATCAGTGGATTCTCCTCCTTTGGGTATGGAAGACTTGGGTCTTGATAATGCCTCTCAATGTCTGCCAGCAAAGCACTAATGACAAAATATTAATAGTCTTTTTTTACTGCATACTTCCAATGAAATTACATTATAGCAAATGCCTGGTGAATTTTTTTTAAATTTAGAATGAATAATATACGACACAGCCTTGTAAGTTAGCAAACTTGTGTCCAATTCTTTTGAAGTGAATTCAATAAATTTTCTCACTCGATCAATATATAATAATAGTGTCTCTTCTAATATATTGGTTGCATATATTTTAACAGTAAAACAGTAATAATTTTTTTTATGTGTTTCTATTCATAATGCAAAAATCTGTTTTTTGAGTTTTCCAATATTTTAGCAAAGACAATTAAATTTTGATAGAGGCAATGCCTCTTATTTACAGAAAAACATACAATATTTATCTAGACTGTATTTGAAGAACCTAAAGTAACTTTTACATAGTACAAAACAGTAAGCTTCACCTCAAATAAAATTATAAAGCTTCAACTGTTGCCTATGGTTTTATAGTTCAACCAACAAGCATTGCTAATAATATGACATGTCTATTAGAACATATGACATTTCTGTTAAATCTCACTTGTTCATAGTTTGAAGAGCGCTAGCAAGAAACTTTGAGTCAAACTTGCAGGAAGTGTTAAGTTCGTAACAGATTTGTCTTCGGAGAAGCTGCATTTGCCCAACCTACAAGTTATAAAACAGATGTATTAAAACAACGTCTATAGAAACTGGTTAGTATCTTCAATGTACAAAAAAAACTGTCAAGTAACAGCTTGCTAAGTTTATTTGATATTATGTGACACTATTTGTCACCCAGAAATCTGTAAAGTTATGTTTCAAATGAATCTGTGCTTTTCTTATATTATAACAGACCCCCAAGTAATTAGTATGATAATGTTTAATTACAGCAAATTTCAAACATGGCATTCACTTTTGAGTTTTTTAAAGATAAATCCAAGATTTTTATCCCCACCCGCCCCTGATTTTTTTATTGGCCCAATTTCTTTTTTCTTTCACTCGGTGTGCAGATTTTCCATTGTCCTGAAAATAAAAAATACAATTCCATTTACCCCCTAACCCCCATTATGAAAATCTAGCATTTAATTTATAATGGTCTAAATTATGACGATCAATCTTTTTAACTCTTCGGGTTTTGTGGGTTTTTTTTAACATATCCATTAAAAACAAGAAAATCTTACCCGAAACATACATACCTTAAGAATACTGTCCAGGAAAGGCTGAAAGGCTTTAGATGTTTTTGAAACAGCCTGGGCATACAATTTCTGTGGCTGATCTGTGAAAACAAGAGACAAGAGTACAAAAACATGTCAGTGTAAAGAAAAAGGAATTATCTTTTGTTACTTTCACCGTAAGTTGAAAATAACTTTTAAAATACCCCTCTCCTATCCCTTCCAAAATTCAAAGAAATATATTATTTATTGTCTGAAACTCAGCACACTATAAACTATGGCTAATATATCGTGTCTAATATATGGTTGTTAAAGAGACAGAGATAGAGATAAACACTGAGGAAATTTGAGAGACAGTAGTCCGAGTAGAACTCAGAGAGAGAGAGAGAGAGAGAGAGAGAGAGAGAGAGAGAGAGAGAGAGAGAGAGAGAGAGAGAGAGAGAGAGAGAGAGAGAGAGAGAGAGAGAGAGAGAGAGAGAGAGAGAGAGAGAGAGAGAGAGAGAGAGAGAGAGGGAGGGAGGGAGGGAGGGAGGGAGGGAGGGAGGGAGGGAGGGAGAGAGAGAGAGATAGAGAGAGAGAGAATCCTCAAAAACGAGGTCTATTAAATTCAAAATAAATTTGTTCAACAACGATGCGTTAATATATCATTGTCATTCATATATCTCTGTACTCACTGACAACGCCTTGAAGTGGGTTCAGTGTTTTTGTGAAAGAAGCGAAGAATTCCATCCAGTTTTTGTCTCTAAATAAACCTTTTTGTAGCTGAGACTGGAATGTCTGCATCTCTTTGACTATCATGAAACACAGCAGTCGATCCAAGCCAGAAAGTCCAAAACTTCCAACAGCTTTCTGTAAAATAAACAATATGCTGCATACTTCTGTTACGATTAATTTTAACAACGTGCATCATGTTATAGCTTACAGCAGTTTTATGATATCCTAGTTTGTTTGTTTTGTTTAACGACACCACTAGAGCACATTGATTTATTAATCATCGGCTGTTGGATGTCAAACATTTGGCAATGTTGACATATAGTCTTAGAGAGATAACATGCTACATTTTTCCATTAGTAACAAGGGATCTTTAATATACACTATCCCACAGACAGACTATCCCACATACCACAGCCTTTAATATACCAGTCATGGTGCACTGGCTGGAACAAGTAATAGCCCAATGGGCCTACCGACAGGGATCGATCTCAGACCGACTGCTCATCAAGAAAATGCTTTACCACTGGCCTACGTCCCACCCCATGATATCAGAGAGTTAAATAGCTTCAAAAATCTCTATTCAAATCTCAATATCCCAGCAGTAAATAAAATGGCTATAATCTTTCATTGTACGTTAGGTACCAGTCATGTTGCGTCCTATTCCTTCTTTCCTACTGACAAAATATTTGAATCTAATTCATAAAACTATTTTATAGTTGATGCCGATTATGATTTTAATAATCTAAAATTGTTGTCAGAATATTTCTTGTACAAAATTAAACTGATCAAATTAACAAATATGATTTTTTAATCAGGAATTTATTATAGTCTAAATATTTGTGTAACATCAAACTTTTCAAATGAACAAGTACACATACTTACATGAAGCTTTTGAAAGAGTGTTCTGTTACAGATTTCAACTTTTGTTCGGTTGTCATACCAAGCTTTCATCTGATCAATGTAAGCTGTGGATCTACAAACACATTTTTTCATCAGAAACTTATTGAAAGGGGATGAAAATACCAAAAATGTTATAAAAAGCAATAATAAAGATACCTCACAATAATATCATACATTGCTATTCTTCATTTTCATTATAGTCATGGCTAGCTAAATGTTTTTACATCTGTGAAGTTTGGAATAACATCTAGTTTCTACGTAACTTGCTGCTAAGAAAAAAAAAGCACTTAAACCACATGACCACATCAGAAACTAATCAAATAGGTTACACATGCTAGATGCTCTTTATAAAAACAAATTTGAATTTTATTGTTACATCTTATATTTAGAGAAGTTTCAATATAAAACTACCTGGGATCTGTAATCCTCAAAATTTCACGAGCCAGCCGACCAATGAAATTAACACTTTCATCTACTGGTGCGAATCGTGGAATGGGGATAGCTGTGGACTGGTAGATGCTCTCCCAGTCTTGAACCTGCAATAGCAAAGAAAAATATCATTATGTAAAAATCAAATTACCTCGTGCTAGGGTGTCATTAAACATTTATTCATCCATCTATCCATCCACATACTCATCTGCAAGCAGACAACATAAACACACATCCATACATTCATCCGTCCAACCATACATTCATCCGTCTAACCATCCATTCATCCGTCCAACCATACATTCATCCGTCCAACCATACATTCATCCGTCCAACCATCCATTCATCCGTCCAACCATCAATTCATCCGTCCAACCATCTGTCCAACCATCCATTCATCCGTCCAACCATCCATTCATCGGTCCAAACATCCATTCATCGGTCCAACCATCCGTTCATCTGTCCAACCATCCATTCATCTGTCCAACCATCCATTCATCCATTCATCCGTCCAACCATCCATTCATCCGTCCAACCATCCATTCATCCGTCCATCCATTCATCCGTCCAACCATCCATCCATTCATCTGTCCAACCATCCATTCATCTGTCCAACCATCCATTCATACGTTACCTATTTTATGGGAGAAGCATCTGTTGTAAGCTATGATTAGAGTCTAGGTCTATGCGTACCTTGCAGTTTAAATTATTACAGGACATTCAGAATTACGTGTATCGTGGAAGAGTGATGCAGGAGCACCACAATCATTATTTTATAAATGGTGGGTCTGCAACATATTTTATCTATGCATACTTGGTATAAATAATATTTTGCATGGGGAACATTCCTAATATTAGGAAATGTTGGACAGCTACCACAAACCTAACTATTATTTTTGCCTTGCAGATGTGCCACATTCACACACACACCCTCCCATCCATTAAATACAATTTTATTTTTTGAGAGTTAAGTATAGAAATTTTTTTACTCCCCCTCAAATGTTCAATTCTTAAACAGTTACAATATGTTTTAAATATTGGTAATTTTTTTCTCTATTCATACTTGAATAACATTTTATTTCATAGGTGGTAAAAACGATATCATCTCCCACTGAATGAATGAATGTTTAACGACACCCCAGCACGAAAAATACATCTCCCGCGGTCTCTATGTAAAAACGTCTGGCACAGTCCTCACATTTCTAAGTGTTGAACAACCAACAAACCTTGGTTCTGAGGAAGCTGTTGCATTCCTGTTCCACGTTGTAGTTGATGATGCGCGACACCTCCTCCTGCCAGATCTTCAGTCCGTAGATGTTCACGTAGTCCTGGATGTACTCAAACGACCGCCGGAATCCATCCATCTGCTCTCCCAGCTGGTCTAGTCTCGGCAACAACTCACTCACCTACAGACAACAATCACACACAGTAATTACATAGACTGCTGGAATCCGTCCATCTGCTCTCCCAGCTGGACAACAATCACAAACAGTAATTACATAGACAGCTGGAATCCATCCATCTGCTCTCCAAGCTGGTCAAGTCTCGGCAACAACTCACTCACCTACAGACAACAATCACACACAGTAATTACATAGACCACTGGAATCCGTCAATCTGCTCTCCCAGCTGGACAACAATCACAAACAGTAATTACATAGACCGCTGGAATCCATCCATCTGCTCTCCAAGCTGGTCTAGTCTCGGCAACAACTCACTCACCTACAGACAACAATCACACACAGTAATTACATAGACTGCTGGAATCCGTCCATCTGCTCTCCCAGCTGGACAACAATCACAAACAGTAATTACATAGACCGCTGGAATCCATCCATCTGCTCTCCAAGCTGGTCAAGTCTCGGCAACAACTCACTCACCTACAGACAACAATCACACACAGTAATTACATAGACCACTGGAATCCGTCAATCTGCTCTCCCAGCTGGACAACAATCACAAACAGTAATTACATAGACCGCTGGAATCCATCCATCTGCTCTCCAAGCTGGTCTAGTCTCGGCAACAACTCACTCACCTACAGACAACAATCACACACAGTAATTACATAGACCGCTGGAATCCGTCCATCTGCTCTCCCAGCTGGACAACAATCACAAACAGTAATTACATAGACCGCTGGAATCCATCCATCTGCTCTCCCAGCTGGACAACAATCACACACAGTAATTACATAGACCGCTGGAATCCATCCATCTGCTCTCCCAGCTGGTCCAGTCTTGGTAACAACTCACTCACCTACAGACAACAATCACACACATTAATTACATAGACCACCAGAATCCGTCCATCTGCTCTCCCAGCTAGTCAAGTCTTGGCAACAACTCACTCACCTACAGACAACAATCACACACATTAATTACATAGACCACCAGAATCCGTCCATCTGCTCTCCCAGCTAGTCAAGTCTTGGCAACAACTCACTCACCTACAGACAACAATCACACACATTAATTACATAGACCACCAGAATCCGTCCATCTGCTCTCCCAGCTAGTCAAGTCTTGGCAACAACTCACTCACCTACAGACAAATTGTGTATTTGCAACTACTGTAATTATTACCCATACACATAGAAACATCTTGGTTCATATCAAAGGGTTATGTCGCACTAGAATGTAAAGTGAGACATAACACTTAACTGAGCTTAACTGAACATTACAAGTCCAATGAAATAAATTGAAATTGATTATGGGTAATAAATAGGATATTAAATCAGCTACCATTTCATATCATGTTTATGTCCCTCATGATCAATTCAAGATCAGCCCTAAGCTAGTAAAGGTAAGCCATGAATATACCTTTGCTTTTGGGCTGATCATGAGTCCTTGATGAAGGGCATGAGCCACTTGCCACACAAGTTCTTTGCGAATACCATCTTCCAACAGCTGCTTAGGATCAATCTAAAAACAAAAACAATTTTTTTTATTCACCATCATTTATTACTAAATAATAATCATCAGAGTTTGACAAATCCACTAGCCCGACGCCCGTGGCTAGTGGTTTTTAAGTTCGGGCTAGTGAGAAATGCAAAACCACTAGCCCACAGGGCTAGTGGTTTCCACCCCCCTTCTTATCGCTCGATCGTGGGTGTTTTTTTTTTTTCTTTCGGTTGAAATTTCGTTTAATAAATTTGATTGTGACGTTTGTCATCGATTAATATCAACAACGCAATCAGTATATAATAATAATCCACTTGAACTAGGTCTGCAAACTGCAGTAACATGCTATCTCTACATCGTCAGTTACGGCATGCATTGTTTACTTTTCCCTTTCAAGTTTCTGGCACAGGAAATAAGTGTTTTGATTGGTTGGACACGTCACGTGGTAGTTAATCTCGCACATATGTTTTAGGCTAAGAACTTGAAAATCACCAATCGCGACGACAGGTTAATCTCAATCAAGTAAACCCCAGTCATGCTTTGAATTTCAGTGTTTGTTTTATTTACCTATTGTTTTCTAATTTAACACTTCGCTGACAACAATTTACTTTAATGGTAACCGCACATGCAATGACTCTGCTTGGCCTATTAACGTGTAGCAGTCTGGATAATGCGTTACAGCTGCCAATACAAGATGATACCTTTTTGGTTCATCAATTAACAACGGATTAGATGTCGCCGTTATATTCTTTTGATATCGGTCTGATACGGGATAATGCCCTGTATTTAAGCAATTGACATCACCGTTCCTGGCGACATAAATAGTAGGGCCCTAAATGTAGGGCCCTACCGAATACACTGAAACATCTATTACCGTGTGTCACACTGTCGTACCCTCATTTAAAGTTAATTATTTTGATAGTAGTTTTAGATAGCAACCATGATTTTGCTCAATTATTTTGTCCCCAGGGGGAGAGCCAAAGCGAAAACGGAACAATGACGATGGATCACACTTGACAAAAAAATAAACGTACAACACGGCAAAAAACTGAAAGTTACAACATGATTTAAGTGTTTGTTTTATTTTACTGTTATACTCGTAAATATGTATTGTTACAAAAATTATATAAAAATCCAGTTATAATTGATCAGGAACTTTGGCTAGTGCTTTATCTTGGTGGGCTAGTGGTTTTCACAAACCCACTAGCCCTGTGGCTAGTGACTTTTCACAATATTTGTCATACTCTGTAATCATGATGAATATTGTTAGTGCTTGCAATAAATATTTACAAAGTGATATTTGGACAGAACAGCACAATGTTTAGGAAATGAATGAAGTAAAGGTTTATGGAGCATCTTAACATTTTGTTTAATCAGTGGCTGTTATGTGCACGGCTAAAGCAATACATGTTCCCTACCAGGCCCAACACATTTTTGTATCTCCCAAGTTCAAGGACCCGTAACTCAATCAAAAATGGACAAATCACCATGAAAGTCAAATGTGATATGTAACTGTACATGATAAAGCTATACAAAAATATTTCAGCTCAATATCTTGAGAAATTGTGAAAACAAAGTCTGGAAAACAATGTATGAGACAGATTTATGGGCAGACGGAGACGAAACCTATAGTGCCATCCAGTTGACTAAAAACATGATGACTGTAACACCTGCACTGATAGTAATAGTGGGGCGAGGTGTAGCCCAGTGATAAAGTGCTCGCTTGATGCGCTGTTGGTTTGGGATCGATCCCTGTCAGTGGATCCATTGTGCTATTTCTCGCTCCAGCCAGTGCACCACGACATGGTATGTACTACCTTGTCTGTGGGATGGTGCATATAAAAGATCCCTTGCTGCTAATCTGTGTGGTCCTTTACCATATAACCGTAAATAAAATGGGTTGAGTGCGTCGTTAAATAAAACATTTCTTTCTTTTATAGTAATGGAAGAAGCTCAATGCTACCACACAGACTACTCCTTCCAATTAGTAATAAGGAATCTTTTATATGCACTTTCTCACAGTCAGGCCAACATATGCAGTGGAGAAATGTGTGGTCCACTGAAAAGGAATCAGTCTCACAACTCATCACACTTGACGAGTGCTCGATCACCAAGATGTCACTATAACAATATGCTAGACAGCAAACAGCAACATATTTAAAATGCATTCCTTCTTTCAATTTCAGACTCTCCTAAAGACTTTCATCACTAGAAGACATTCAGAGAGCGAGAGAAGGCAATTTTTCTTTTTTCCTCTTTCTTCTCAGCCTTAAACTTTACAAGTTCACTACACAAATTAAGTCCTTTCCAATATTCCTGGTGATGCTCATATTCTGGAAAATGTATGATGTAAGAATATTTTAGCATGTCAAGTTCTCACCTTGATTATCCCAACCAGTGTTGTCTTCATCATAAGAATACCCTCCGTGAAAATTGAGATTGAATGAGTCAGTTTAGCAACCTGAAATATTTATACTTTTTTTTAGTAAATGAAATCCAGTGATTCTCTGGCATTATTAATCAATGTCTAACAGTTATCAGAATATGGTTAAGCAGCATTAATGAAAATTAAAATTGCTCACATATTTTAAGAGGCCATTCCCAATTATTATCAACATTTTTGCAAGCATACCAATAGATTTATTTCTTTTCTTTTTTGATTTACTAATTGTACATCAAGAACAGAGAGATGCAAGGGATATTTGTATCAATTTGGGGGTTTTGAAAAAGCAAACTCTTATAAACGACACACAATTTAATGTAAGTCATATTTCATACTGTGATTTGAATAGGAGTGCTGACATGTTTGTGTGCCTTGAAGCAAATGTTACAATTTCATATAATCCCACGAACCTGGTATCGTTCATCAAGCTGAGCATATTCCTTCATCTTCTCCTTCTCCAGTCGGGTGGGCACCTCCCTTATTTGATTGGTCAGAAGTCGGATGATATTCGCTAAAAGACTGAACATGGTCTGTGGAATAATCTGAAAAAATAATGTTCCAAATCTAAACGTGGATTTACACTTTCAAAACAATTGCTAAATTAATGCATTGTTAAACTCTACAGTAACTAAATCTGTTCTAATCCTGTTTGTTTACAGATGGTCACATTATAGTTGACTACTGATTATAAGTGGCAGATGATTACTCCCCACAAAAAAATAAAAATAATTTCCCCACTTATTTTTAAATGCATTCACTGCTAATATACATCTTCCATGTAAGTAATTGCAGTTATCACCCTTGCAAACATTCTTAGATCTGCACCTGTATAGCTGGCTAAAGTTTGTTTAAAGTTTGTTTTGTTTAACAACACCACTAGAGCACATTGATTTATTAATCATCGACTACTGGATGTCAAACATTTGATGACTTTGATATATAGTCTTAGAGAGGAAACTCGTTATAGCTGGCTGAAGATACAGGTAACCACAGATTACAGGTGCCCCTTGATTAAAGGTGTCTACTGATTATTGTGTTTTAATATCACCGTACCTGAAGCACTTTTCTGACGTATGCTACAAGCTCCCCGGAGTAGTACTGCGAGACACTCATCAGATCAAGGCTGTTGGCCTGGTTGATTCTCATCAGTGGAAGGTCTAACGCGGATGCCATCTGGGGAAACAGGTTAGAAAAGATTTTAGATTTTAATCCAATGTCCATATAAACATGTTAAAGTCACTGACCCTCGTTTTAAAGGGCTACATTTACACAAATAACTAATTTTAAAGTAATAAAATTAATATTAATTATTAAAGCCATTCACAACCACTTGCAAAAGTTGAAACCACAAACCCTTTACTATGTTACCAGCATTTTATTATTTACTTCTTTTTTTTCAAATTCTCCACCAAAGCCTTGTTTATGTGCAGTTGACATTCTCCAAGACATATAAAGAAAAATTCAAGATCAAAAGATCTCAATAATAGAAAAAAAATTGTTTTGTTTAGCGACACCACTAGAGCACATTGATTTATTAATCATCAGCTATTGGATGTTAAACATTTAGTATTTTGACTTAAAGTCTTAAGAGGAAACCTGCTACATTTTCCCTATTAGCAGCATTGGGATCTTTTATATCCATTTTTCCACAAATAGTACAACACGTACAACCACCTTTGATATACCAGTCATGGGGCACTGGTTGGTATGGGGGAAAAACTCAATCAAAGAATGGGTGCACTGAGGTGGTTTGACTGAACAATAGAATAGAATATGTTGACAAATTAAGCACTGTATACAATACCTTGAGAAATGTGGCTCTGAGTTTTATGACCAGTGATGGGTCTTTCTTGATGCCTTCTTGCATGTAACCAGTGTAACTAAAACAAATAAACATGTAAGCGTGGATTCCTTATGATTTACAAATATTAACTTGTTATGATGATTTTCAAAAAAAAAAAAAAAAAAAATATTATCTTTAATCACTGAATTAAATTTTTAAAAATCACATTTTATAACCATTTATTTCATTTTCCTAACATGCAAAGTATAAACTCAAGTGACTAATTATTTGTTTGTAATAAAAATTTAACACAAAACTTTATGACATGTTTTACAATACTTCCTTTTCAGAAATATATAATATTATATACTTTATATATTATATACTATTTGGTAAAAGTATCAGTTTTCTCTCCATACCAGTTAGAAGTAGACACTAGCTACACAGGCTACTGAAGGTATTGTAAAATAGCAAAACCATTTTTTTTAAATATGACAGATCTATAAAACAACGAAATCTACAAAACACTGATTCAAGGCATAACATTACACATATTAGTGGAAAAACAATACAAAAAGAAGATCACTAAAATCAAGCCTGCTCAAGCAACCATCTTTATTAAGCAGGTGGCAGCTTACCACATGTCTGACTATATTCTATGTTAAGAATTTAAATGTTTTAGAAAAAATACAAAAGAACTCTAAACACACAAAAACACACTTTAAAACAGTTAATGTTCATATATTTTCAAACCAAAACCAGATAGTGGGTACTGTTATTTAAAATAGTGGGTACTGTTATTTAAAATTCACTATTAGCTAATACAACATTAAAGCTATGCTATTAAAGCTATGCTTTCTCTTTCATACTGCTTAAATTACATACTGTTTAAATTATTTCAGTAATATGAACATTTTGAAAACTTGTTTCCCAATTATTAGTAACCTTGTTTCTCCTATTTGTTTGTAAATTGGGAACAAGTGATAGTTATGTTTTATCTTATTGCTTGTAAAATACACATATTGCAAAATATTGGTAGATGCCTTAATATAGGCCAATACCTGTTGGCCGATCTGTAAACTGATAATGTTTTAACAGAGATAAATATAGTTATAAGTAATTATGTGTATATGACAATTAGTAAGTTATTTTTTTTAAAGATATAGTAAACAGTGGTACATTAAACAATGTTTATGTTGCATTCTATAATTACAGTTTGTATACAATAATGTAGTCTTCAGAAAATTAAGAAGCAGCGAAATGAAGCAATTTATTTTAACATGCAATTAAAATAGAACCAAGTCCAAACAAAAAGCATGAAATTACAACAAACAAAATTAATATCAATCCGCAACCTACATAAAGCATGCAGTGTACCTACTTTCCATGTCTGTAAGGTTAAAAAGAAAAATATTAAATAACAATTAATAATGTTCTAATTATTTTGTGGAATACCTACAATTTTGTAATATAATCGTAACAGAAAAATAAAGGTAACAGTACTATAACAATAAACAGGTCACTGGATGCATATTCAAATTAACATAGTAACTTTTATATTTAAGTAAGGTGTGTGCACACACCAACAGAATGATTTACATTATGTGAACACATTTCTCATAAACTCTCAATTATGTAGAAATTATAAAACACATTAGCCAAGCTCTTAATATCATCAGAAACATTTCACTAAATACAATTTTACAATAATTATTATAATAAGCATCCTGAGAGTACTTTTAAAGCAATTCATGTCCCTTATCAGACCCAACAAATTTTTGTATTTCTTAAATTCAAGCGCCATAACTCAATGAAAAATGGTTAAATTGCCACGAACGTCAAACATGATCTGTAACAGAATATGATAAAGCTATCCACAAAATTTCAGCTCGATATCTTGATATACTGCAAAAAAATAAAGTGTGGAAAACTTTTTTCGTATCTCCTAAGTTTAAGGGCCATAACTCTGTCAAAAATGGGTAAATGGCCATGAAAGTCAAATATCTCAAGGAAATGTAAAAAAAACATCCAGAAGTGTTTTTTCATGTCTCCTAATTTCAAATGTCATAACTCTGTCAAAAATGGGTAAATTGCCATGAAAGTCAAACCTGATCTGTAACAGTATCAGCTCAATATTTCAAAGCATTGTGAAAAAAACATCCTGAAATCTATATGTGGGCCAGACGGACGGACAGACAGACAGACATAAAGGACGGAGATGAAACTTATATCCCCCTCCATTTAGACTGATAGGGGACTAATAATTTATATGTCTAAAATCACAGTTGATTCATAAATCAACAGTCCCTTGTGAAAGGTGAACTACAAATGGCCTTAGCCAAAATAGTTGAGGTATAACTGAAGAGATCCGACAGAAACTAATTTCTACAATGATTATGACCTTTAGTCACCAAAACTGACAAAAACATTTCATATAAAATAACCAATGATATAAAAACAGTTCTACCAAATATAAACTCTATAGAGTAGTCATATATTAACATATTCAATAAATTTAGAGGGCCTTAGATATAATAAACAGAAGAAAAGAATCTTGTGATGTACATGTAAGTATGACGATTGGACATGGAAATATACATTGTCGTTTTCTGGCTTATATATGATGCGTGGATATCATACATCAGTTGCTAGGATACCAGTGCTCACTACCTGTCAATAATCTGCCAGGCGTATGACAGATCGGCCACAATCTGGATGCTGATGAGGACCTCCTCCTTAATGTTGATGGTTCGGATCATCTGGTGAAGATAGCGCCGCGTGTCGGCCAGGAACTGTTTCACCTGCAGGTTACTCTCCAGCTGGTGGAATTCTTGTACCTACAAAAACCACAAACAACCGATATAAAGAACAAACAACCAATATCAAACACAAACAACCTACAAAAACTACAAACAACATGTTTTGCTTTACCTGATGCACCAGATACAGGCTATTTTATGGAAAAACATTATGAAAATCATTATGAATATTGTTTCAAATTACCTTTGAAAGAACATGATAGATTTACTTCATTCTACTATAGGTTTTCTGACCAAATTTGTCAAATTGCTAAAACTATTTTATTTTCAGCTTAAACACTACAATACTTCACATGGTTTAAGAATAACAGGCTAACCAAATGTGTACACAAAAGAAGGTAGCAGTCTATTTCCAACCCAATGTGTAATGGCTCTATCTCGAAAATATGTTTGTCATTTTTTCTTAGAATTTGTCAGTATATAACAGTCACAAATTGTATAAGATCTAAAACCATAGGAAATTTATACTACATTTATGATTGTTCTACATCAATATAGAAACATAAAATTACAAACAATTCTTATAATGAAAATCAACACGACACATTCTGTTCAACATACACATAAATCAGTTTCTTTTGTCCCATTTTCCATAATGACATCACGTTTTACATTTAATCAAACAATAACAGTCCGTTTTTAGGGACAGCATACAATAAGAATTGAGTTAATCATACAACAGCGGAAAGATTGTAAAGTACATGTACCTCCTCCATGGCTTGTATGAGCTGCACTATCTTCCGGCCAGCAGATGTTGAATCATCGTATCCCAGAGATGTGATCTGTTTAGACATCTCAGTAAACCAGGCTTGAAGGTTTTCTGAGAGAACAAATATTAAACAAAGTGTCAAATTAAGTTGGAACTATTTATAAAATGGCATTCTTATTATGCAATCAAATCAAACTGCTGAAACACTTAAATTGGAACAACTTTAGTCTTAAACATTCCAATTTTTGTAGGGCCGACAAATTGCATGCGACAAGTCAGTGCGACTAATCGCATAATGAGAACACCGCTTGACAAAAAACAAAACAAACTACATAATTATATATGAGAAATTAACAGCCAGTGTAATCATTAAAATTATTATAAACTGTGATAAAATCTTAATAATAAAACTGTTAAATATTTTATGACAAAAATCATCATTTTTAAAAGAAAATTTACACTCAAGTACAATTTCACTCTTTCCAATGGAAAGATCTGAACATCGCAACAAGCAATCACATGGCTCAAATCTTTCATCGTGCCAAACAAGTCACCCTATTTGATGCATGAAAGTCTTTATATATTCAGTGGAATCCATCATCAAATGTTTTCCATATCCTAATATTTCGGGGGAAATAAAACAGACTTCTGGCTTGTAAATATTTATTATGGAAGAAGACAAACCATTTTTATCTACTCGTGTGAGCGGCTTGGTTCCCGAGAAGACATCAGCCAGCTCCTGCATCCTCTCTTGACCTTCCTTTTTGTATGCTTCCCACTTGGACTGCTTCTCGGACAACATTTGTTTGAATAACTAGACATGAAATAAACCAAAATATATGTGTCATGAATATCAGGATCACTAGTATCATCTTGTTTAAATAGATTTTTCATATACATGAAAGGTAAAATTACATACCCTAAAATCCTGGAAATTAATGGATATATTTTAACAATTTTTAGAAAGATTATAGTACGCGAACTGTGGTTTAAAATTGTCAAAGTATGTGAAAGTTTGTTTTGTTTAACAACACCACTAGAGCACATTAGATGTCAAACATTTGGTAATTTTGACTTAGTCTTACAGAGGAAACCTGCAACATTTTTCCATTAGCAGCAAGGGATAGCATATACCACAGACTTTGATATACCAGTTGTGGTGCATTGTCTGGAATGAGAAATAGCCCAATGTGCCCACCGACGGGGATTGATCCCACACTGAATGCACATCAAGCAAGTGCATTACCACTGGGCTAAATCCCTCCCCTCAAAGTACATGAAATGCAGTATCGAACCCATAACCACCTAGAGGAGCACTTACGATATGTTCTATTTTCATTATATACCCTCAAATTATTTTATGGCAGAAAGCCTGACGTAATCCCGAAGTAGTACATGTATTATCATGTTTAAATAGATCTTTCATACACATAATCTCGAAGCAGTGCATGTATTATCATGTTTAAATAGATCTTTCATACGCATAATCCCGAAGCAGTGCATGTATTATCATGTTTAAATAGATCTTTCATACACATAATCCCTAAGTAGTACATGTATTATCATGTTTAAATAGATCTTTCATACGCATAATCCCGAAGCAGTGCATGTATTATCATGTTTAAATAGATCTTTCATACACATAATCCCGAAGCAGTGCATGTATTATCATGTTTAAATAGATCTTTCATACACATAATCCCGAAGCAGTGCATGTATTATCATGTTTAAATAGATCTTTCATACACATAATCCCGAAGCAGTGCATATATTATCATGTTTAAATAGATCTTTCATACACATAATCCCGAAATAGTGCATGTATTATCATGTTTAAATAGATATTTCATACACATAGTTCTGAAGAGTCAAGCCTGCTATAAAAAGCAGCCTTGTTGTTTTAGCCAATTCTGATGTATTTGACACACATGTTAAATT
This sequence comes from Gigantopelta aegis, assembly GCF_016097555.1. NCBI lineage: Eukaryota > Metazoa > Mollusca > Gastropoda > Neomphalida > Peltospiridae > Gigantopelta > Gigantopelta aegis. Next base: position 15,178,607 of record NC_054704.1, read on the forward strand.
TTTTATTTATCCTATAACTTACCCATGATATCCATGTCATAAACCCATGTGATAATTTTAATAATGATATGTAAATTTGCAAGGTCTCTAGGTAATGTGTTGCTGCGGATGGGTCATTTGCTTACAAGCCAACAAGACCTGTGTACCTGAGTGTAACGTTATCATAGATATGGTTAAAATACGTGACAACAAACTAATTTGTGCTGTGATGACTTATTAAAGTGCTATAGGATAAATAGAATATGCTACTCGTGATTTTTAATATGTAAAATATCAACCTCATCTAGTTAATTGGTATTTGTCTCAGCAGAGCCTTGACAAATACCGATTAACATAGACTCAGTTGATATTTTCCATATTAAAAAATACTCGTGATGAATCCTCTATTTATCTAATAAGTCTATCTGAAGTGTTATTTAAATATGGATGTCATGCAAGATACTTAATACATAAACACATAATACTTAAAAATTCAAGAGAGAATAATGCATAATACAATTATCCACACAAGTGCCCTGTCTAAAATGTCAGTTTTTCTAAAGTCACTGTAATGTGTTAACTTAGTAACTGGTACTAGAAACAAACACTATTTGGTAGATGTACCTCTTTGAGCATGAATTCGAACTGGCTTGTGCTGAGCAGAAGCTGAAAGACACCGAGAGGTTTATACTGGCAGTCTGACAACACTTGATCGAGAATCTGTTTGCAGCGCTTGTTACCAATTGCACCTGAAAACAAAATTTATGTATTTTATATGGTACCAGTCATTGTTATTATGTAAATGATTAAGAATTGAATAAAATGTTGTGCGTTTCCAGGGAACATTTTGCTTTCAAACTTTTGATTATCAACATTGGCCATCAGTTCAAAAATTGATCAGCATCTAGTATTTAATGATACAGTATTACATAGCGATCTCTAAAACTTGTGTAGCAAATCGCGACACCATACTTAACACCGTGTTCCCTGAATTCCTCTTTCAGAAAATGTTTTATCAGACCTTTCAACTACTAGCATTTCCTCACTCACCCTTCTAAAACAAAACAAAAATCCATTTAGTCCAAATCTACCAAACGTGAAATAAGGCAAGGATTTTCCATGTGTCAAATTTATCCAGTTTTGGACAAATGGTTTGTACTTTAATTGATCTCCCTTGCTTGCAAGGTCGAGTTCTGTTTCTTTCAGCTCTCTTGGTTCTCATTTTCACCAGGATTTTTTGTTTGACCGTAGTTGTTCTTTCCCATTAATGGGCATTTAGTATCCTTTTGTGTGAAATGCAATTAAGGGAGGATAACGACTAACAAATTCACATAATTAATTACAAACCTGATATCAGGTATGTATTTGATATTTATTGTCATACTGAAACTGAGAACAATTTGCAATAACTGGAAAACAAAATTATGAGTGTAATACTGAATTTCCGTCTCATTTGAGAAATGTTAAATTTCCTTAAAAACTGATAATTATTATTATATTAAATAAACAATCATAAAATTCAAAATAACACCACATGTAACAATAACTCTCTTTAAAACATTATGCATTAATTCTGTAAATCAGAAAAACAAATATGGGTATAATTTTGCAATATTCACACTAAACCTCACTATTTTCAATGTGGATTAGCGTTGAAGATGCTTTACTGATACACACTGTCTTTAAAACATAGGCGAGATTACTAGGTGGCAAGTTAGATGTGTGTGGCATGAGCCAGTGCATAATGACAAGCCGATTTCAACACTTGGTCAGAATTTAGGATGCGTCAATTCCTTAAATTATTAATTATTATTTTTTAAGGACATTGGAAATATCAAGGAATGCAGTTCATCAGGAGAGACTAAAAGACCTACTATGTGGTAAGTTAGATGTGTGTAACATGAGCCAGTGCAGAGTGACGTTGCACTCCCCCATTCAGTTCATCAGGAGAGACTAAAAGACCTACTAGGTGGTAAGTTAGACATGTGTAACATGAGCCAGTGAAGAGTGACGTTGCACTCCCTCATTCAGTTCATCAGGCGACACGAAAAGACCTACTAGGTGGTAAGTTAGACATGTGTAACATGAGCCAGCGCAGAGTGACGTTGCACTCCCTCATTCAGTTCATCAGGAGAGGTTAAAAGACCTACTAGGTGGTAAGTTAGACGTATGTAACATGAGCCAGCGCAGAGTGACGTTGCACTCCCTCATGCAGTTCATCAGGAGAGACTAAAAGACCTACTAGGTGGTAAGGGACCGTAACAAAAGTATATTGAAGCCAGAGAGACTAAGTCACTTAGTCTGGGGGGGGAGGGGGTTTACGATTTCAACATCTCCATTTAGTCTTTTTATCACTTTTGGCTTCACTTGCTTTGAACTTGAAAATCTTCAAACAAACACAACCCAAAAGGCTTCAAAACACTGGCCAAGGTATTTATTGTCGACCTACTGCCCATGCAAACCAGGATATCAAGGTGGCTAGGTATGTATTACAGTCAACTCTCGTTATAACGGCTATGTTGGTACCACACAGGTCTTGCCGTTGTAACAATCGTAAAGAGTTAGCTCTCTTAGTATGACAAGTGGTTTGGCAATCATGTGTAACACTAATAAATAATAAAGTAATGAAACAAACAAAACAAAAAACAAACAAACAATTGTTGTTATACATCTTGAGCGTGTTTAGGATGATTTTCTTTAATAAGAGTCACTTCTCTTTTTTCACTTATCGAAATTTGCGTGTGGCGTCGTGTCGCGGGTGGGTGTGATATTTTCTCCCAATAAACAGCGCATTAAAACATTTCACGATATATTGTAATTTCTAATTAACAAAAAGAGACTTGACAGGAACAACTCAACTCTGCATCAAGATATTAACAACAATACAAGTTGTTTAAAAAATCTCTACCTTGCACATCAAGCGCTGTGCGATCAGCCGTATACTAACCCGGTTGGTGACAATCGTCTCTGGTCCGCATGCGGCCAGGTTCGGCTCAGTTTGGCAGCATATCAAAATGGGAATAAAAGTTACAGCTTTTTTAGAGCAAGGGTCTTGCAAATTAGCAGTTATACATTTGTTAGAAGATTTGTATGCCGTTATAAAGATCAAGAAATGCATTAAAACAACACGCCTGTTCAGTTGTGTGCAGTGTGTTCCCAATTTATACAAGCTAATACCTTGAATTATGCCAAAAAAAGTTACTTTGTTTGGGGAATTTGTCACCCCTAAACCGGTGAAAACAAAGGTGGGTGCTGACCAGACAAAATATGATAGATTTATTGAGGCGTACGTCAACCTATTTCGAAGAAAGTCCCCTGACAAACCACTCCAAACCATTTATAAAGATGGACAGACTCTGTGGTCTGGTTCTGTTAAAACACTGACGAGAAATTTTAAAAGTTTGTTGCCGAGATGAAGGACGAATATGATCATTTGCATGCCCCAAAGACACAAGGTCCAGGATGGCTAGTTAAAATGGAGAAAAGCCAAGCTCATAGTAGTCATTTTTTGGATGAGGATGGAAACGTCCAAGATATAAAGCGACCCGAAAATATTGTCAGTCATGCCATCGGTGCTACCACATCCAATGAGTTGAAGGCAAAACGAATGGACACTGAAGCAGGGGCAGCCACTGATGTGAAGACGGGAGCCAACATCCCAATGAAATTTGACAGTCATCTGGTCGGCTTTTTTACAACAGGTGAGAAATCATCCCACATTTTCAAAATACCGTATTAGTACAGGCCTATTAGTCACGCTTCCACTGATGCAGAGTAATGCAATTAAAAAAATAAAGGAAATCTCAATCAGAAGGTGTTAATCAGTGCCTTTCAAATGGTGTGATTTGATTGGTTGAGATTTTCCTTGGGCGGAAGGCCAATTCTGCACTTCAGAATAAAACATCATATCATATTATTAAAAACAGTCTCTCATACATGTAGTTCATGTTTTAATTCATGCAGTCCGTGAAATTTTAATCTCCAACTGACCCACCTTCTCTTCTCCAAAACAAGTCTTGACACGTTACGGTATTATTTTTCTAATGCACCGGTAAAAAATCCTTCATTTCAGGACTGAATCTTGAGATCAGCCAGGTCCTCACCCCAGATGTCCAGATGGAAAAAGACTTCATGATGGTTCTACAGACAACAGCAGGACTGTGGGTTAAATTCAATGAGCAAGAAACATTTAACAAAACTTGTGGTACATGGTCCAAGTCAAAAACTTTTATGAAAAGTTTAATGGATGACTGTAGAAGCCGCATTGATTCAATCAGAGGCAAACTTGTCCTGTTGCAGGCTCTTAATCAGGAGAAGCCAGAACTTAAAAGTGCTTCAGCTCTGTCCCAGACCTTCCAGAAGAAATGTGGTGTCATTAGTGACATTCTTGTCATGTGTGGCATGTTGTGTGCAAAATTACCTGATGTAACTTCAAGGCTTATTGTCAGAAATTGTCAGATAAGAAAGAAAAAAGGTCTTGCAAGTGGGTCTAAACCAGAGGAAAAACTGGAAGTGTTTGTCTTGTCATCTGCAATTCACTGGAATGACGCGACTGACAAACTTATCTCTAATGATAAACTAGAAACTGACAAACTTAACACTGAAGAACTATTGTTCATTGCCGAACACATTAAATCTGATGTTGGTGTAAATGTAAAATCTCTGCTCAGTCTGTTGCATGTTAGTTTTGAACTCAATATGAATGCAGTCAAGCAAGCAGCCTTTGACATAGCTCGGAATCTGCCAGTCTTGTTAATGAAGAGTGGCAGTTTTGTGGCTGTTAATGTCCATGAGTTTTTTTTATCAGCCTGGTTCTTTGTCACAACTGTTAGATACAGATGATTCCTCATGCTCTGACATGTTGGCTGAAATAGGTTCCCAAGCAGCTAAAGGGGGCGGCAGTGGTCACATTTCCGAGAACACAAATGATCCTGAGCCAAGCATAACAAAGAAAATGGGGAGACCACGCACTGCAGACAAATTTCTAGATTTAGTTCAAACAGCCGTAAAGTTCATTGAAGAACATAGTTATGCTGCTCACACAAAACGTCGTGAAAGCACTGCTTCATGTGGCGTTACTTTACAACAAATTAGACAGCATCTTTTGAAAAATGTACCGAATTTGAAAAATTAAGGCATAGGCAGACTTACTGTCCACAGGCTAATGCAAGCACCCCGAAAGGGAACCATTGCTGCTCGGAGTTTCCATGGGCTCATTGATGCACGTGTCCCGAAAAAGCAAAATAATATTGCGAAAGACCACCCTGACATCCATTACTGTCGAGCGGCGGTCAAGTTGTTTTGTGAGCTATTTGAAGAATTTTCACAGGAAACAGTGCTGATATCATGTGACGACATGAATAAACTAAACGTAGGTACCATGACAGTCTCCAGATATCACCAGATTGATCGATTTTTCATGAACAAAGACAAACCAAATTATGAGGATCATGATTTTCTAGAGCCCAACGCCAAACTAAATCCATCTGGCTATTTGATCTTAGAAAAGAAAAGGGGACAGTCACCAGCAAGGCAACCTTGTATTAGAGCAAGAAGTTGCTCCCCCAAACGAGGTCCTTCTTTGTCTTTATCCCGCAGTAGGTCACTATCACCACCTGGTAGAACGTTGAATGATGAAAGTCAAGGTAGGCTACACTTTGTAGTTCCTCGTACAGGGACCCATCATATATACCTTCGCCCTGTTCGTTATCACAGCTCAACAGCACAGAATCATGCTAACGATCTACATGAGATCCTCAAAACTCAGTTTCCTGATAAACATGCTGTAGGCCTAATCACTGATGGTGGCCCAGATTGGTCTGTCAAGTGTTACCATAATATGTATATTTATGGCAATTTGTGGAAAAGTCTCAATCTGGACTATCTTGGGATCACCCAGCATTCTCCTGGGAACTCGAAAGAAAATCCGATTGAGCATGCCTGGGCTCCTAGGTCAAAGGATTTGACATCTGTTGTACTACCCAGGCATGTTGAATCGGATACAGAGTATGCTGATGATCCAGAGGTAAAGGACAGATTGGACTTCGACAATGCTTGTAAAATAGCCGGCTCATACTGGAAAAACAAGACGTATGACACTTTTGAGGTTATTCCTCATCCAGTATTGTTTAATGACCAGCCATATCCCCAGAATGACTTCGAGGGAATTAAAGCTTACTTTTCGAAACCAAAGGTAACAGAGGACTCCTCGTACAAGACTGAAATGACATTTCTTATGTCACATTGCATACGTAGGTGCCATGGATTAGAGTTTGTGAAGTGTCAATTGAAATCCTGCGCCCACTGTTCAAGGTAGCCACCAAAAGCTGCAGCCTTCATGTCCAACCTCTACAGACAAGGTGGACACGGTTTCTCCCCAAGCATAAATTATCTTAAATTGCTGGAAAATATGACTTGAGAAATAGGCCAACTTGGAGCTTATGTCATTGGCGTCTGATGAAAGATACCAATGGGCATATTGTCATTGGATGTATAGTTTAATAGTTACAAAGCCTTTCAGAGTGCCTTGGTTGGCCTCATATCACTGTTTAAAAACATTGTTTCACTATGTGCATTCATGAATAAATACTGTTTGTGTCTTTTATATTACTACTGTCTTCCTTTGGTCTTTTCCAAACCTTGTTCTGTAACGTCAATTTGGATGAAGCCAAAGTCAACTGCCCATTTAGTCTTTTTGAGGGGGGGGGGGTGGGGGGGGGGTCAGAATCAAGACTAAGTGACTTAGTCTCTCTGGCTTCAATATACTTTTGTTACGGTCCCTAAGTTAGACGTGTGTAACATGAGCCAGCGCAGAGTGACGTTGCACTCCCTCATGCAGTTCATCAGGAGAGACTAAAAGACCTACTAGGTGGTAAGTTAGACGTATGTAACATGAGCCAGCGCAGAGTGACGTTGCACTCCCTCATTCAGTTCATCAGGCAACACTAAAAGACCTACTAGATGGTAAGTTAGACGTGTGTAACATGAGCCAGCGCAGAGTGACGTTGTACTCCCCCATGCAGTTCATCAGGAGAGACTAAAAGACCTACTAGGTGGTAAGTTAGACGTGTGTAACATGAGCCAGCGCAGAGTGACATTGCACTCCCTCATGCAGTTCATCAGCTTTGGGATGTTGTCGAGCACGAACTCCTCCTTCAACACGCCTTCCTTCAGATACTTCTCCAGCAGAGGATGTAGACGATCCAACTTCTTGGCGTACTTCATCGACTGAAACAAAGACCATCAAACATAATCAACCTCAGAAATGCGTTAGTGATCAATGTGATCAAAAGCTAAGTGTTCAAAATTGTTAACGTTTGTTTTGTTTTAATGACACCACTACAGCACATTGATTAATTAATTAATCATCAGCTAAACTGATGGTATTGTCTGTAATGTGACTGGTTAATAGTCATTGTTTTCAGGCATCAAATAGACATTAAAACCTGCTAAATGTAGTGACATTATTATAAATTGATATCATTAGAAAGTGGGACAGTCATAACAAGTTAACTGTTCAGGGGATTACAGTTAGGTTTGTAGCAATGACCGGCCTCGGTGGTGCAGTGGACTATAGGCTGGTAGGTATAGGGTTCGCAGCCCAGTACCGGCTTCAACCCAGAGTGAGTTCTTAAGGGCTCAATGGGTAGGTGTAAGGCCCCTACACCCTCTTCTTTCTCATTAACCACTAACCAACAACTAACCCACTGTCCTGGACAGATAGCTGAGGTGTGTGCCCAGGACAGCATGCTTGAACCATAATTGGATATAAGCAAGAAAATAAGCTGAAATGAATGAATAAATGTAGCAATGTATTTCTTTCAAGAAATAAGACTCATTTTATTGGTAATGTAGTAAAATATGTATTATCATGTTTGTTAAATATTACTTTCTTCTCAATTCATGAATTTCAAGTTACCTGTAAGCAGTGATCTACAGTTACAGATGTAATTATAGCTTTTGCGTATCACTATAATGAGATGTTAAGTTGTAAGAGATTAGATCAGTTACATCTGGAATAAGTACACATACAAAGTAAGTTGTTTCAAGTCTGACCTGTTCTCTGACATTGCTTGAATCGAGGGTGTTGTTAAGTGCTGTAATAGCAGCGCGGTATGGACCCCAGGCATCCAGTAGGTTCACCGTTATTCCCATGTAGACTCCAATGACCTATAGAACAATTTAGTATACTAGAAATCATGTCATATTGCACTTTTTAATGAAGGACATCAGAGTGGACCAAAAAAATCCACAAGGAACTAACTTGTGAATACCTTGATTTAATAATTACATACATAAAAACTACATATCCACGAATTTATGGCATATATGATTTTGCTGTGTTACCTTTATTAAATAATGGAATTTGATTGAAACTTTGAAAAATATACAAACAATAAAAATACAAAATAATCGATGCTATTATTCAATTAAACAAAGATTCACAGTTTATCTGTAACCCAAAGACAAACCACAAAATGTCAGATACAGTGTAGAAATCAACAGTAAAACAACTACGTATGAAACCCTCCCAAAATCAGTCAAAAGAGAATTATTTTATAAACATGAAGAAACCCACCCAGTTGTCAGGAAAATGCTTGTCGACAATTTCTCTCATCTTTGCCTGCTGGTTGTGCAAGATGTCTGGTTCAAAGTAGAGGATCATGTATAACATGCTGGCCTGGGTGGCCAGGGCAGTGGAGCGGTGTTCGGGAAGAGGATAGGCTGAGATCTGGTTGTATACGTCGTCGGACCGCAATCGCCCAATCACCATGTTCACATACTCGGAGCTAATCGGCACGCGGCTAAAAGATTAATTTAACTGTGCTTTACAATATCAGGGACTGCAGCAAGATGCACACATATTATGGAAAGTTTGTGATGTACTTTTAAATTTGATCAAGAATATCATGTGTTCCTTAATTCTTTCTATCAGTTTTGTTTTTATATTAAATCTGTATGTACAGATTTAATATAAAAACAAAACTGATAGAAAGAATTAAGGAACACATGGTATTCTTGATCAAATTTAATTCATTACTATCATAGTAATGTTGCATAAATTACAAGGATGTACTGTGGAGTGAATGTAGTAATTCTCAAAATGCAATAAATTCAATTTTACTAAATTGGCAGAAAGATGAGTAAATTATATTCCAAGTAATATGAACAAATTGCAAAATGATTTCAATACAGAGAAAAATGTTATTGCAATACAGAGAAAAATGTTACTTGAAATAGGACTCTGGGTAGCCAGGTGGTCTTTTTGCCCCAGGCTGGTTTGAGAATCCAGAACTTCTTAAAAGCTTGCAAACGTCATCGATATTGGAATCACCAGCAGATGACTTTTGTGCACTAAAAGAAACAAAACTTGTAATGTATAGTTTGTACACTGTCATGTAATAAAACTTTCATTCATATTAAACATAAAATTCTAGGTTCTTGCTTCTCTTAAAAGTATTTAAGGCAAGATTTATGATCAACAAGCATTCTGATGTTATGCTCAAGCAGTATATGTCCCTTACCGAGCCCAAAACATTTGTGTATCTGCCAAGGTCAAGGGATGAAAACTCTGTTACAAATGAGCCAATCCCATGAAAGTCAAACTTGATCTGTAACTCTGTATGATAAAGTGATACATACATTTTCAGCTCAATATCTTGAGCCACTGTGCAAAAGTCTGGGAAATTATGTGGGGCAGATGTCCTTAAAGAAGGAGACAAAGCCAAAGGTCCCCTCCATTTAAACTGATAGGGTACTAACAAAGTGTTGATGGCTCTGTTGTATTTTGTCTAATAGAAAATAGTTTTGTAATCCACTATAAACCAAGACATCTTACTTATCGGATAATGACGGCTTACTAACCTGTATCTATAATATGACACCAGCATCCGTTCTCGCACAGTCCCATCAATTCTAATATCAATGACAAGCAACATGACTCCATACAAGTACAGAACTTCACACTGAAACGAAAAATAGTCTTTAACTTTATAAAATGTATAATAATTATATGTTAAAATACAAGAACCATAAAATTATAAACCACATTGATTACACATATCCAAGTGATTTCCCTTCTAATTTATAGAGTTGAGCAGTATTAAAATTTGAGGTCCGATATTAGTATTGTTGGGGTGATTTACCTCGGTATCGGTACGGTATTCAGTATTACAACAATACCAATATTGAGCGATATTTTCGGTGTACTCGACTTTAAATGCATGCCTGAGGTAAGGCTTACCTGCTAATTTCATCTAAATAAAATTAAATTCCATACACAAGGCTCTCATCTGATCTATACCTAACCCATTTTTTGTGCTCGTCAAATAAACTGTTAGTGCTTTACTAAATGGCGGAAAACATTTTTCAATACCGAAATTTGCTCCATACGGTATATACAGTATACTGCCCAGCTCTACTAATTACATTGACTAATTATTTCATTAAAATTAGCCAGTCGTGTATTAATTTGTTTAAATGTTGTTTTAAACAGGTTATTTGATACTTCAGATGAACACCCATAATGGTGTCAAGATTAATTCTCCAGAGATAAATGACCTCAAGCAAAAGTTTAATTTAGAAGTCCATTTGGTACTGTTATATTTTTATAACAGGTTTTCATGTTCTACAGGGACTTGTTTTATTAACAAATGGTCAGGGACCACACTTTTCTGTATTAGTTCATCACTTAAATTATCTTCATTTGTTAATAAAGAGGGAAATGCAATGTGAACTTTGCAGGGTTATTCAAAGCAATAAACATATACAGTAAAGTACTCTTATAACGAACTGCATGGGACCAGGAACATCGGTTAGTTATAGTAGTAGTTCATTGTAAACATTTACAGAAGTTAGCCTTTTTCATTGAGGAAGTCGGCCATTTTGCATTTTTCAAATTTAAACATTATAAACACAAGAATTAGTGGGGTGGGTTTTTTTTTTAATATTTCATTTAGTATCACCAATAGAAGCAAAATATGCAAATAAATATAGCATGTTGAATCAAATGAGTGTTCAGTCAGTCACGTTTTGAAACAAAGTTGCTTATTTTGTCTGCTTAGTGAGCATTAGTCTCATAGCCTGCAGGGCTGTAGCAATGTCAGCAATCGAATGAAACAGGCATAGCTACATCAATTTTACTTTGAAAAAACAGTGTCCGTAATGATTGCACATCTACCGAATACTGTTCAACATTTCATAATATTTGTGTTACCTACCTTTAAAACAAAATATCTGATTATTTAACGCCAATTACAATGACTGTATAGTGAGTTTCACGTGTCAGTCTTATTGCTGGATACCAGCACTTAAACAAGCACACAATAGCAGTGAACTGAGAACAGACGGTTAATCGCTCACTGCATTAATCTCTTAATTGATACCAATCTACTACGTAATGACAAGCGGACGTTATCTGATTAGACTTATCAGTGCAAACGTTTTGGATGCATTGTCGCTAATGCTAATGTGAGTTGCAGGTGTCAGTCTTCTTGTTGGATACTGGCAAAATGTCAAGGAAGCAATGGAGACTTAAACAAGCGAACAATAGCAGTGAAGTGAAAACATACCGTTAATTGTTCAATACATTACTCCCTTAATTGATGCCAATCGGCTACGTAAATACATGTGGACATTATCTGACTGATCTTATTAGTATAGTCGTTTTTGATGCATTGCCGTTAATGCTACTGATTGATAAGATACAAATAAGATACAAAACAATTATGATCAGTTCACTGTATATGCACTAATTTACACTGAAATTCACAATTTTGACCAAAAAATTGGTTTGTTTTAATAGTTTCGCTATACATAGTTTGTTATATACATTAAAATTTATTAATACTATATAGGGGAGAAAATCGGGACTTTACAATCAGTTTGTTCTAACCGGTAGTTTGTTATAAGTGTGTTCGTTCTAAAAGTACTTTACTGTACTATAAACAATGTTTATTACAGTAAAGCTTTGCATGATGCTCCCACCCTCACACCAAGTTTACTGCCTCTTCGTTCTTTCCTGTTTCCAACCCTACATTTTAAATTCTTGGGTGGAGGTGGGGTATGTATACTTGTAATAGAAATATACCATTAGCTGTTTGCCATCTTCATTAAGAAGTACAGATTCCATCGTCTGCTGAATGTATACACCTTCTTCCAGATCCTCAAGAAACCTAAAACATTATTACATGTAAACATACAATGCAACAAACAGATGTCATGGTTATTATATACATAAACACTCATTTGTTTCATCAACCATTTATCTAAATATGTAAAGAACAGAATGATGGCTTATAGGTTGTATTAAACCAAATGGCTTCCGGCTGGGTCAACGTTCGAGGTGCACCGAACTTTTGATAGAGAAGTTAACACCACAAGTCCTGTCATTGGTGGTAAATGTGTGTGTGTTGATTGTAAAAAAAAAAGTTTCATCTGGGCAAAAAATGTATGCAATTTTATTTCCTCTAGTACCACTGTGTCAAGTAGCCTTGTGCTTGAAACATGTATGGGGTACCTGTAAAACAAAAGTACGAAAATTTTGTGCAAAATTAGGGGTGTTGTAAAAACATCTGGTTATACCGAAAATTAGCCATGAAGGGTACCATTTTCTTCAGTTAATACTTTGAGGTAGGGGTTGTAGTACTGATATTTATGTGTCATAGTTTGGTTGATATATTGCATATAGTGTTTTTAAGCACAAACGTTAACTTGGTCACCTATGGGATTTTATTTGGTATAGTACAACCTATATATATATGCTATTAAATCTACTGGAAAATGCATTAAAAAATGTATCTTTTAATCAAATCGCAGAACCAGTTTCCAAAAATGAAGTAACTGATGATTACTTCTCCCATGTTCCAGGTCATGTGATTAATAATCTATTCCAATACTAAACCCATTGTGAAAGCCCATATATGAAAAATAAAGCAGTGTTTGAAATAAGCACTTGTCTGATTATTCCAACAAGTCATAATCTGCTCAGACAAGTAAAATGTACTTCAATGGTTGTCCAGTGGACAAGTTAAAATCTTCAATGCAGTTTCATTTTGAGCACTCAAAAACATTGTTCTTGCACTTGAATAAAACAAATCACTTATTTGGAAAATATTGGCAGACAAGTAGATTTGCTTATTTCTATTGCTGTAAAGGCCTTGTGAAAATAATTAATATGCTAATATGTTATTACCTGTTGAGATCAGTAACATATTTGTGTACACTAGCAAAAGCTTGGTAAAATCTTGTTAAGATTTCAATATGATTTTCTCTGAACTCTTCATCAAGGTCTTGAAGTTCCTGGAATATAAGAGAAATATAAAACATGTATATAAATGTCTATGAACAATAATCAAAACACAAAACAAAATATTCTAAACTGTTAGCTACAATTCCCTGAAGTCAATACTTACTGGTCTTGATTCTATTTTGTTGTCAAAATATTCTGAACTTCGAAAATAGCTGAAATCACTCAATATTTCACCATATTTTATTTGATCAAAGCGGTTGTCCAGTCGAAACACTGATGGAATGAAATCGGCTAACCGTAATAATTCAGCAATAATGGCATTTCCTCTTGATGCAAGTCTAAGCAGATTCTGGCCACACTGATTATTTTCTGCTAGGAAATCTGCCATGTTTGGATCAGTGGGTTACTATAGTAACAAAATGTGCTTAATGCAATTCCATCTCTGCCTTCACAAAGCAATTAACAGTCAACCCTTTCTGGTTGTTTGGTCTTGTTTACAAACACTTGAAACCACAAACACTGCAATTTTTACACTACTAATTCACGTACAAATGCGTTGTATAAATGACATTAAATGTCCTATTGCAATAGCGTTTTGTGACCAAGCTTAAGAAATAAAAATGTTAACAAAAAATCATAACAAAATCAATAACTTTTATTTTCAAGGCGAATCACGAGACCGCCTACTTCCGTGTTTCGCAAAATTCTCTTTCAGTTATCTCCCGTTGATTAAAATGTATGATGCTTAAATCCCTCCATATAGTTTTGGCGCATCAATGCATGTGATATGGACGACCAAGTTTATCAGTTGTTCACTACTTGGCATGGTATTTACAGGTTTTAATTAAACTGGAGTTTAATTAGCAAGTTCCTACAATATAATGAGCAGGAATGAAGTTTTGCCAACAACAAAAAAGTCCTTTCAGTGCATAAATGCTCATTTCAGAGAAAAAAAAGTATCTGTAGTCAACATGTATGTGCCTTGTGGTTAATTATATATAATCATATTTTGGTTTATTTTTGTTTTTCATTTCTGTTGACAAAATATTCTGGGAATAATTTTAATATATTTTGTTTCCTTCTACTAGTTTTGGGGTGGGACGTAACCCAGTGGTAAAGCACGTGCTTGATTCACGGTCTGTTTGGGATCGATCCCTGTCAGCAGGTACATTGGGCTATTTCTCGTTCTAGTCAGTGCACCACGACTGGTATATCAAAGGCTGTGGTACATGCTATCCTGTCTGTTGGATGGTGCATATAAAAGATGCCTTGCCGCAAATGTTTGACATCCAATAGCCGATGATTAATTAATCTATGTGCCTTCGTGGTGTCATTAAACAAAACAAACTTTAAACTTTTCTACTAGTTTTCTTAACAGCTGGTGATGCCTTCAGCTTAAGATCACATATTCTGGCAATTTCGTCTGACAAATGTTGTGGTTGCTAAACTGAGTGGATGATATTCAATGAGATGAATAAATTATCAATTTATTTTTAAACTGAAATATTAATTTAAACCACCCAGACACAGGATCACAACGCCAAATTAAAGAATAATCAAATAGTACATCTGTAGCTAAATCATTAATATGGTAAAAACAGTTTGTTTGACAGTCTTTGTCAAATATCAATGCTTCCAGACGAAAGTAGTTAAGGAAAACATGTGCTTCACAATTTGACAGAAAGTGCTGAAATCAACAGAAGTTTAAATTAAAATGTATTGAAAACCATTGAATATTGGTGGAAGATAATTGAAGTAATATTGTTTTGCTTGTTGATACTACCTGTAATTTAAAAGAATATGTTTAATTTTTAGCTTCATGTGAAGGATACTGAAACAAATAACTGATATGTTACTACTTACACGATTACATGTGTTTGTGTAGGTTTGTGTATGTGCGTGTATATGTATATGCACATACATGTCCTTCATACTTTCATACACCTGTTTTGGAGGTTGTTTAACCACAATAAAATAAAGTAAAAATAACCATATGTGAAATGTGAATGCTACTATCATAAACCTTAGTGATATAATTCATATGCAAAACACCATATCCACTTGTTGATAGTATTCTCTATCTAGATAAATTAAAACAGAAACGTAAATTTAAATATTCAATTTTATTTCCAATTTAACAGATGTTACTGACATTTAATGAAATGACAAATCAATGTGAATGCTACCATCATAAACCTTGGTGATATAATTCATATGCAAAACACCATATCCACTTGTATTTGTCTGTGCATATGAAGTTGAATTTGATAGTACTCTCTATCTAGATAAATTAAAACAGAAACGTAAATTTAAATATTCAATTTTATTTTTCCAATTTAACAGATGTTAATGACATTTAATGAAATGACAAAATCAATCTATGTCAATCATTGATATGCACCAAACTGTAGGGTTTTTGTTTTACCTGTTTCATACAAAACGGTAGGTTTGTAGAAACCCATTTTGTTTTCTTCAAAGAATGACACATTTTACTTTTCCACTCCCTCACACAAGCTTTATGTGTCAAGTAAATATCTGGTCCTCCTCCAAATATTACAAGAATCAGTTTCAGTTACATTCATGACAAACTTTCAAGTCACTTTTCCACATGAATCAACATTTTCTTGAAATGATTCAGATACACTACTTGACCACTGAAACCACCTAGTTCCAAATGATTCACCCTCTGTTGACATCACCTAAAAATAAATTAAAATAAATTACTTTTTTTGTTTCACTTTATGCCAAATTAACATTATTCATTTAAAAAAGTAAAATGTTACTAGAACATCTATGTAGTAAACCTAAACCATATAAACAAACTGTAAAAACATTCAAAAGAAAAATATTGAAATACATCTGCATACAATATGTTGCTAAGATTGCTAATTATAAATAAAGAGTTGTTGATCATGCATTTGAAGATTGGGCCCACAGTGATAGAAATAAGCAGATGTTTTTCATTTGTCCATCGGACAAGTATATCTACAAATCTACTTGTCCACAAATATTTCCACTTGTCTAAATAAGTTGTTAGTTTTATTCAAGAGCAAGGACAATGTGTTTGATTGCTCAAAATGAAACAGCATTATAAATTTTTACTTGTCTACTGGACAACCATTGACATCAATTTTGCTTGTCCCAGCAGATTGTCACTTGTCAGGACACTGGGCCCATTCTTGTGAAATGTGAGTCTAGATTCAAATCTTTAATAACATCACATGCATACAATTTGGATGTGTTGCCATTATATTAGTCTGGTCACATATTAAAATGTTAAATACTTGTCTTTCCAGATATTAAACAAACTTACTTTGATGTTTTCAGTGTCTTGTTGATCATCATCCAAATCATTTTCCAAATCAGATCTAATGTCACGAGATAGAAACTGAAAAAAAGCATTGGTATATATTATATTATCAGGGACAACAAAATGAATGATACTGATAGGACACTAGTTACGAAAATGTAGTCAAATAACCAAACTGGCTAAACTGTCCTATGGGAAAGAATTAAGATGATTCACAGCAAATAAGACATAGCCAGCTTTCATGTATACCCATTTTATTAACATCTCTCTAATACTCACTTCCAAATAAATAAAAATATTATCTAGTCAACACAAATCTGAAATTCTCAAATTTAAGGCTACAGGTCTTCTCATATGCTACATCCATAACTAAAATGGCTTTAAAAAATATTGTATTGAGATTTTAAAAACTTTTTAAATATTGCGATTTAAAATAAATCTAACCTCTGTTGCTCTTTTCAACTCTGATTCTGTGATTGGCAAGTTGGAAATATTTTGAGTTATCTGTTAAAAAAAGAAGAAGAATGATAACACTACTATTAATATTGTATGATTTTTCGGCAAACTACAGACTTATGTGAATACATTTCTATAATACTTGTGTGTAGATCCTGGAATTACATACTGTAATAATGTAGTTCTTACAACATAAATTAATTACAGTTATGTATTCAATTACTTTTGATAGTTCCTGTACGTATCTTAAAGTAAATATATGTAACCAAAACAACTTCATAAAATAAAATATGTTGATAAAAATGTATTTTCAAATCATTGGTAATCTCCTATCAGGGTCCAGTTTCATGAAGCGATCTTAGAACTACTATCGCTGTAAAAACCCACCATCGTGACCTTAATTTTTTTCTACGATCGCCAGCCCATTCTACGACGAGGCGTAGCATACTATTGTCATAAATTAAGGTAAAAATTCACAACTGGTACGAGGCAGTTGTATGTTACTTGGTATGCCACTCGTTCGATGAAAAACAATATATGCCATATGATCGTCATACAAAAATAGGGCGATAACTCTCATGTCTTATGCATTTGGCAATTATTGCTTAGCAAATAAATTGACAAAGTTACTTCATGGATGTCGAATACCAATGAATACATCCAAAATGTTCTGAAAAATTGGTAACCAATTTATTATTTAACTAATTCACACTTCTTCGCAAAGAAGGTTTTAATCATTAAAGGGGCACTTACGACTACTGTAAGGTTGCTTTGTGGAACGGCTGTAAAGTTTAAGGTGCCATTTGTTAAAGTCACCTTGCCTACAATTAATTAACGTATATGTAATCCGATTCAGAGCAATCTGCTTTGATTGGTTAGGTATGTAAACAGTCCATCTCGACTTAAGACTAAATCATTTTATCAAAGCAGTTTGATTATAACAAGAGGCAATAAAACAATATTAATTAGTTTGCAGCATGCGTGATCTGACACAAGTTCATGTTGAGTATGGACAGCAGAGTTAGATGGTAATAAGTTTGTACATATTTGGCTGTGCGAACTTACTTCTGCGACAAGACGGTTATTTCTCTCTTGTACAAATGGTCCACACTGGTGATACACACTTCTAAGGAGAAGTCTGCAACAAAATAAAATTACCTAATAAACACATATTTATGTTTCATCCTAAATATTCAATGTGATTAAATACAAGTACATTTTAAATTAGTCTAGTAATGTTTTTCTAGGCTAATTATAAATTTTAAAATGTGTTTTTAGAAATTACCCTTTTATATTATAAAAATATAAACTTCAGAAATTATTTTTTAAAAAGAAATTATTTTTAATAGTGAATTCATAGCTGATGGCTACCATGCAGTTATATTAAATGAGACAGAATGTATCTCAATGAACTGAACAGTCAGACCTGATGTACTTCTTAACATTACAATATTATGTTTGCTGTTGAAATAAATTTGACAAGAGTTTTCTCCCTTCTAATAATGTAGGGAAAAACATATTATAGTCATGATAATACACAGTTATGAGATTTAAATACAACCTCAACCACTGAATTCTGTAATCAGACTGCCCAGTACCAAACAAACCTGGCTCGTATGTAACAGGTAGCCAGCTTGATGTTTATATCCTCTATATTTCCATCTACTGGACAGTTGCGGTATGCTTCAGCCAGCTGAAGCCAATACTGTGCATAAAGACATTCCATAGTGATTAGCTTTTGAAGAGCACACACTGCACCTGACAAAATAACAAAAACAAAAAAAGATACATGGAAAGAAAAGAAGCAATAGTTTTAAAATATTATCAGGCATTAAATAGTAATAACAAATGGTGATACTGCAACACACTGATAAGATAGAAAAGATATTTCAATTATTTGTTACCACAAATAAATTTGATTTAAAAAACTAAACTTATCTACTCAACCAACAGCAATAATGTTTATCAAGTGGCAAAAAAAACTACTATTGGTAAAGCTCTGGTCTACAGTAATTAATATCACAGCTACAGAAATTGCCACCCTTAATTTCGAGCCCTGATACATGTGGACAGGGAAAGGGCAGGAATGTCTGACACCAAGCACATCTTATGTCTAACATATGGGGGTCTATAAAAAAAGAAAAAAAGAAAGACACACTCAACACATTTTATTTACGATTATATGGCATCAGACATGGTTAAGGACCACACAGATATTGAGAGAGGAAACCCGCTGTCGCCACTTCATGGGCTACTCTTTCCAATTAGCAGCAAGGGATCTTTTATAAGCACCATCCCACAGACAGGGTAGTACATACCACGGCCTGTGATATACCAGTCGTGGTGCACTGGCTGGAACAAGAAATAGCCCAACAGGCCCACTGATGGGGATCGATCCCACACCGACCGCGCATCAAGCGAACGCTGTACCACTGGGCTACGTCCCGGCCCCTATGGGGGTTTATATGCCAGCACATAATACACCACAATATATGAACTGTGAAACACTGTTTGGAATAGGAAAGAAACAATAGTTCCATCACTGAGATGAGTGGACCCTTCAATCCACCACAGATCTGGCAAATGCTCTGTAACAAAGCTAGATTTCACACACACTGCACACACACAAGAACGGCAGACATACTCAAAGGCAGAATACACAGTCACACACACTGTATAAGCAAGCTACTTAAAATTAACAGAGGCACAACTGTAAAAAAATAAGTCTTGTTTAATGTGACGTTAAACAATGATTCATCAATCATTGGCTATTGGATGTCAAACATTTGGTAATTCTTTTATAAGAAGTCTTAGAAGAAACCCGCTACATTTTACCATTAACGGGCACTGGTTTGGATGGAAAAACAAAACAATCAGAGAATGGGTTCACCGAGTTGGTTTGATCCTATGATGCAAGCATCTCAGGCGAGTGCTCTACCAACTGACCTAGATCCCACCCCACTTAGAAGAAGAATGTGTGTGTGCATACCTAGCCAGTCGATGGAGAAGACACACAACTTGTGTTGTAAGATTAGACACTGCCTCTGCTGGTCAACATTCTGAGCAGTTCTTATCTGTAAAGATAAAAACATTTTAAATAGTTATCCAGTAACCAAAATATTTTGTCACGTTTTCCTAACTACACAACTGTTTTCTTAAGCATGTTACCTTGAACTATATGCAACATGTACAGTCAAATCAGTATAACAAAGTGTCTGCTTAATACAGGTTATCTGGTTCTATATTAGATAATGCAGGAAAAGAATGCTGGTTCAGTGTCATGTTAGCACATTTTAAACTAAGGTTATTTGGTGCTCAGCATCTTGTTACTGTTAAACTTGGTCTAGACAGTAAGACCTGCTACTACACACAGGTTACTGCTGACAAAAAGCCATATGGAATTTTTTATATGCATTTTCCTACCGACAGGACAGTGCATATCACTGCTTTTGATATGTCAGTGATAGAGAAATGATTGGTATGTAGGACTCAAATTTAGAAATTTGTTACATAGAGCCATTTTGAAAGGTTTCAGCTTTAGGCAATTTTGAGCCTGCCTACAGCACAATTAAAACAGGAACTTTTGCTCTACTGGCCCGTGACCTCTGGCAATTCATATTGCAGCTATAGGTCTACCGAGTATGATCGATTCTATGATCCATCACACTTCATGTAAGCACTTTACCACTGAGCTACATTCTAGTCATAATCCAGCAGGAGTGGGATTTATATCACAGCTATAGGTCTACCGAGTATGATCGATTCTATGATCCATCACACTTCATGTAAGCACTTTACCACTGAGCTACATTCTAGTCATAATCCAGCAGGAGTGGGATTTATATCACAGCTATAGGTCTACCGAGTATGATCGATTCTATGATCCATCACACTTCATGTAAGCACTTTACCACTGAGCTACATTCTAGTCATAGTCCAGCAGGGGTGGGATTTATATCACAGCTATAGGTCTACCGAGTATGATCGATTCTATGATCCATCACACTTCATGTAAGCACTTTACCACTGAGCTACATTCTAGTCATAATCCAGCAGGAGTGGGATTTATATCACAGCTATAGGTCTACCGAGTATGATCGATTCTATGATCCATCACACTTCATGTAAGCACTTTACCACTGAGCTACATTCTAGTCATAGTCCAGCAGGGGTGGGATTTAGCTCAATCGGTTGAGTGCTCACATGAGGTGCTTGTGTCACACGATCGAACCAACTCGGTAGATCCATTCAACTGATTGGGTTTTTTCTCATTCAAACCAGTGCATCACAACTGGTCAAAGGCTGTGGTATGTGCTTTCCTGTCTGTGGGAAAGTGCATATAAAAGATCCCTTGCTCCAAATGAAAAAAATGTAGCATGTTTCATCTAATAACAATTACCAAATGTTCGACTTCCAATAGCCAATGATTCATTAATCAATGTGCTCCAGTGGTGTCATTAAACAAAACAAATTTTTTTTACAGTCCAGCATGTCCATTATAATATTTTAAAGTTCAGTAGGTCTAGTATAGTCTGTATATCGATGAACAAAAAATAAAATAAAAATAATTGAAAGCCTCAGTTGGTGTTGTCGTTTGGCAAGTGTCATCATACCAGTGAGTTGACAATCTGAATGGCCTCTTCAGTCTGACCAGTGTACAGGTAGCATTTAGCCAGAGATTGAGAAATGTCAAGTCGCACTGCAGATACATTTGGCTGCAGCAAATCTGAAAGAAATAAACAGTATGTCATACAAATACAAATCTACATACTATTAAGTAACCACATAAATAAATAATGGAAAATATATTTTATAAGGCTTTTTTTCTTTTACCATCTTTGTATTTAAAGATACAAATAGCAAATGAATGAATGTTTCACAAATACTCATCAACTATTGGGTGAAAATACATGTATAATAAATATTCAATGAAATACATTCTTTTTTTTTCAGTTTCAATAAAATAACAAAATATTTCAGTAAATTCTTATTCTGGTATGCTTAAAACCTGTACTGAATTGTTTCAGGGTAAACAGTAATATAAATCTATGAATTATGATGGATCTCTGAGGAATAATAACAGGGTTCATACACTTAAAACATTTTTATCTTCCAGGACTTTTAAGCACCATTTTGGTTAATTTTCCAGGGCTTTTAAAAAAAATTCCAGGAGATTTTTTTAACGGCCCCCCAGTAAACTGTTTATTCAGTGGTTGTTATGTTTCAAACATAAGCTACACCTAATCTAGATATATCACAT
This sequence comes from Gigantopelta aegis, assembly GCF_016097555.1. Taxonomy (NCBI): domain Eukaryota; kingdom Metazoa; phylum Mollusca; class Gastropoda; order Neomphalida; family Peltospiridae; genus Gigantopelta; species Gigantopelta aegis. The sequence continues at coordinate 15,200,861 of NC_054704.1, forward strand.
GGATGCTAAAGTTGTAAAAATACATAAATAAAAAAATATTGTAGTGTGCAGATTTTTTTTGAATGTTGTGTGTGGGTGTGCATGCATCTGTGTCTCAGTGCTGGATCTTACAGCAAAACACTCTACAACCATAATACATATCTAACCACATTATGGAAATGTTTTTGAAGGTTTCAATTATTTTTGGTCAAAATTCATTTATTTTTGGTCATAATTCAGAATTATATAACTTTATATAGATGGGACTTTTTGATTGCACCAAAGTTAAGCCGAAAGGCCTAAAATTGTGCCCAAAATATATATGCCCAAAACAAGCAGGCCCAAATTGAGTATAAACAATGTTATATGCTAACCTCAAAAATATTTTTACCTCAATACCACTAAAATATTAAGTTTAATTTGACTGATATAAATTGAAATGGATTTCAGCAACATCTTAACCACCTGTTAACATTACTATACTAACAAGACTAAGACTACTCAGAACAGACAAAAAAACCCAGTTGTGCTCAAATTAATGATATAAAACCCTGATAGAATAATAATCCATCAAAGTATTTTTTTTTTTAAAAAGACTTGTAATCCACTTACAAATAAACAATCAATAAATAAACAATGTACTGGGGTGTTGTTATATAAAAATAATAAATAAAATTTTGTTTAATTTATATTATCCAGAACTATCAAGAAAAAGAGACAGTAATGTTTATATACCGGTATTATTCAGATCTATTATTTCCAAAAAAAAAAATAAAAAAAATAAAAAAATTAAAAAAAAATAAAATAAAATAAAATAAATTGTAAGTCACAAAATGTCTAACATTAATTAATACATTTACGGTATTACGTTTATAGGTCAGTGCTTATAGAGTACATTATGTAATTTAAATCATTATTTATTTGTGTTTGTTAAAAAGTACCTACTGTATATTAATGACAAAATTACATAAATCATATAAACATGTTTTATTTTTAACTCATTAGTGACATTGTGTTTCAAATACGAAATTTACGGGAATTATACCCGTTTTCGTGAGTAACTAAATGTCAACCACATTATTCACTGATAGCACAAAAATAATCTCTTGAAGTGGACTCCTTGTTACCACCAATTTATATCACAAACAATCAAAACTAACCCATAAAATGATTATTTATTTAGTTAATTGATCGCTTCGATGACATGCCTTGATATGTGGATTCCGTTTTGCTGTGTATTGGGTCGTCTAAGACTTCAATGGAGATCAAAAGAATATATGCGTCAACTACAAGTTCTCAACTTTTGCATGAGTCTCGTTGCACAGAAGCATAGCAGACATAAGCCTTAGGAGTATTTGTTTTATTGGAAGGCGCTGGTTACAGCTATCTACTAAATTATTTATCTTTGACAGTATTTTCGAACTCACAAATGTCAGAAACCAGCCTGCTTACAGTTACATAATTTATTCAACCAATCACAAGTTGTGTTCATTTATGTCCACGCCTTCTTACTGTGTATACATTTTAACAGTTGACCAATGGCAGTCGACCTCTTATAATTACTGTTGCATGAAGGATATAATTTGGAACCAGACGTCAAACGAGATTATTTATAAATATATTTTCCAAATAATTATTAAATGAAAAAAATATATATATAAAAAATAATAAAATTCCAGGACTTTCCAGGGGGTTAATTCATTTTTCCAGGAGTTTTAAGCACTTTCCAGGATGAAAATAAAATTTAAGCACTTTCCAGGATTTTCCAGGATGCATGCGAACCCTGAATAAGGTATATTAACTTTTCATTAGTTTATTGTTGTTGGCATTTAAATCAGTAAATAACAACAACTAAAAATAGGCACATTTAATTCAAACTCATAGTTACCAAATGCTTCTTTGTATTTGTTGGCAGCAAGCTGATACTCTTTTTGATGATAATGGTAATCACCACTGAACTTGAATGCAAGTAGTTCCTCTAATATCTCTCCTGGGGTGGACTTTATATGTCGTTGCCCATTCTGACACTGATCAAACCACTGGAAATTCAAAACACTATCAACAATTAAAAAAAGAAGTTACGAGTGATATCAATTTTTTTTACAGGATAACATACATCATACAAAGTGCAGAAACTAATCAAACCAAAAAATCCACTCGGCTAAAAAACACCTTTTCAAAACATTCTCCTGTTATACCACCATTCCCCCTCCCTTTACCTTCCACTACATTTACTTAAACAAAATAATTCGAAAGAATTCAATGTCTCACCTTCTAAATTCTATAAACTGACAATTCTTTAGTGTCAAGTTTTACTGATGTAGGATTTTGTTTGTGAGAAACAGAGCTAAATGTGAAACTTAATATTAACTAAATGCAAAAGTTGATACAATCTTTAACAGAGGAAAAGTAATTTATTTAATAAAAAATAGTCATTTTAAACCCCCAAGAAATCTTCTGTCGCTATACATACAAGAGGTGTGCAAACTTTAACATGGTATGACCCAAGAGGCTCTCGAGCTTTTGAACTGATCACATCACAGATCAAATCATCATCATCAAACTCAAGTCCCAACTCCATCAAACTGGCTTACCATCTACAAGAATGGATCTTCTGAAAAACAAAATATACGGTCTTGGTATGTATGTTTTGACAGGGTAATATAATTATGTATTACCCATATGGGCTCAAATATACTTTCATTCATTTAATGTTTCCATTCATGAGTCAGTACATTATACAATCTACATAAATTTTGACTGATTTGTTCCATAAACATGAAATGGTATCGTCAACGTCCCTAACTGCGTTATGCTTCCAACTCCGTTCACTTTGTTTCCTCGTGCACGGTTCGCGCACTTAATATCAGATTTGTTGTCGTCTGCTTGTCGTTCATTTGTGAGGTTTTTCTTCACAGTTCTAGAACATTTTCATTGACAATAAAGTTCAAACAAGTAAGTATCTAAATACAAAACTTTACAAACTCCTAAAACCATTAATTTTACTAAGTCGTTTTTGTTTATTCCTTAAAATTACCGATATCGGGCCCACTTGACTCGTAGAAATTGACTTAAAATGGAGAAAGATGAGTTAACATTCGGTGCGTGTCACATGACTTCACACAGGCAAGACCAACAGGGCCAAAGCATTTAATTTTTATGATGTTTAACACCCCAGTTGTTAGAATTTGTTTTCAATTATTATATTCGATCTGCAAAATGTATACTATATGTTTGTGCTTCTACTTTAGTGAATAGTATTAATAATCTATTAATAACAGTTGTAAATAATATTTAGTGTATAAATTGTGTTAATTATGAATCAATTTCTAAATAAAATTATATTTTACAAACTATTCACTGGTATGAACGTAATGCCTATCAGAATTGACAATAAGTGTTAGCAGTGGGTGTTGGTAAAACGCGGACTGGACCAGAACGCTTGACAAATTGAATTTTTCCTTTGGAAAAATATTAAACAAAGAGTTTGTCAACTGTGCATAGTTAAGAAACATATATATTTGTTCATGTAGTGGCCTTAAAAATGAAAAATGACGAACCGTACATGCGATGTTCGATACTTTTTGAAAACGCATACGCCTGAACGCAGTTAGAAACGTCGCACTCTTTCCTGTTTACTGGAGGGTGTTTCACTTTTATTTACTAGAATGGATTTGTTTTACACCCACGTTGATGATTTTTTACGTTAATTGATTGAAATCTATTTTGTTTCATGTATCGTTGCTGAAAAATGTAAAATAGTATTTCCGTAAATATCGTATTTGTGTTTTTGTCGTTAGGTGAACGCAGTTTAGGACGTCGATGGTACATTTTGATAAGCAGTGGCTTTAATAGCATAGATTTTTTTTTCTAATGCAATTACAGTTGTATTATTTTGGCAGTAAAAAAAACACCATTATGCCATGACGTCACTTACATTAAGTCATGTAATGTAATGCGCATAAGGTATATGACGTAATGGCTGATGTAGACAGCATAGGAATTTAATCAGTTAAAAAAGAATAATCAACTCGCTACAAGGAGTTATAAATTACCTCAATACCTGTCCTTTGTGAATTAATGTTGTAAAACACTCAGTGTGTGTGTGTGTGTGTGTGTGTTGTTGTTGTTGTTTTGGGGGAGGAGAAAGGTGGGTTCTCCAATCCTCATTATCATGGAGAAAATACATCGAAATGGTTCAATATGTTTACTAAAAATTAAAATGTTAAACTCTAGGACAAAATTGTATGAAATAAGTCTTACATAAATTTTGTTTTAAAACGTTCATTTACACACGTGAATATGGTGTGCGAAAATCGGTATATTAAATTTTACACATTCGTAAATAAGTGAAATTACTGTCTGTCAGTATTACACTAAATTATCTCCCCTGCGACACCGGTTTTGTTGGTACCCACATTTCCATTTAGTTTTTGAAGCACTACAGCAACTGCCTCCTTTTACCATTTTCTGATCACAATCGTCAACTATCCAACAACTAACATATACATGCTAAAATATGTACATGTAGCATGTTTCACATTACCGACGTGTTAATTATGTTCTTTTGAGATATTTACGTGTCCATTGATCTTGTTAGTATAGCATATTTCACAGTTTAAACAAACACACATGGATTGTGGCAGTCTCCTGACGGATGCCACCGGTGGGGCAGGATATACAGACGTTTTTCAGTGCTGACATGTTCTTTTATCTTTTTAATATAATTTATTTTACAACACTGAGGAACTCATTTCACAGTGCTGGTAAATTTATCAACATTTCTAGAGAAGCACATTAACTTGTCCATTGATGTTTAATGCTTTAAATAATTTCACAGTGTTAATTTGCTTATTGAGGTTACTGCCCTCTTTCCTTTTTCAACCTTGAATTCCACTTGAAACCCCACCCCGGATTCACGTCTGATGCATGTATTAGTTTCGACAAATCCAGCATATTTCTGATGTTTGTAGTTGTAGACAAAAAAGGTACATAAAATTACCTTGTCCTCGAAAACTAGGTTCGGCGGCTTTATAATACACTGTAGCGTGGCGAAATAAGCAAAATCAAACACCTTGAAAAACACAATAATACATAAAAATAAGAAAATAATATAAATTGATTAATAAACGTTTGTTTTATTATCATTTTAAAAGGTGCGTGTAGTTTCTCACTGTGACGAGAATACTTATTATAATTATATTATACAAACAACAACAGAAAAATGTATAGATAACCCAGTGAAATATATATTCATAAAGTACACGCGCTCTTTCGTTTAGCAGACATTCTGACCATGTCTTTCCAACTAGTACTAGGTTGCCTTTTACTAGTGTGTGTTAGCGTGAACGCGCACGAAAGTGACTTCTACTACGACACCGTTTCTGATGACTTTACGTGGGGATGCGCTACGTCGGCCTACCAGATAGAAGGAGCGTGGAATGCTGACGGTAAGCCACGTCAAGAATGTCGCTGACTTCATTGTGTTTTATTGGAGGAAATGTAACATATCTCGTCAGGCTGTAGGGTGGTTATTTATGTTGCACACCCTCCATAATAGGACAAAATATTCTTAATCTGCCCACAAGGTAGCCTAAAATAAATGGCACTCGCGCAGCACATGGCAGCAGCAAAACAAATTAATAATAACAATTAAAACATTTAAAATCAGAGTACAGTAATAAATGACAGAAATGTATATTTGATGTGTACAGAATATCACAGGTATCCTTAAAATGAAAAACGAAAAAAAAAAAACATTTTGTTTAGAAGACGTGATGTCATTAAGTAATATTTTTAAAATACCAGAAAAAAGTGAAATAATAACCAATGTAGGTGTTTGAATTATTACAGGAAAGACGCAGCATATTTGGGATGCTTTCACTCACGAAAACGGAGGCGGAAACATTAAAGATCATCAAAATGGAGACGATGCCTGCAAAAGTTACACAAAGTACAAAGAGGATGTCAAGAGACTTAAAGAAATTGGAGTAAGACTAAGTTTATTTACAAATCACTTAATATAATATTATATACTTCTTGTTAGGTGCTAGGGAGTAGGGTATTACATAACCTAAAACCCAACTAGGAAGATAGAAAACAAAATCAGGGCACAGTGAATAAAAGAGTGTCTTCTCCAGTTAGATAACAGGCACTTCTAAACCAAAAGCAGGCGCGGATTCAAGCGGGGACCAAAGGAGCCCACCTCACACACCCACACCCCCCACCCCATTTTGATTAAACAATATATATTACAGAATATACCAAAAATGCAAACTTATCCCGACGACCTGTCAAGGACGTTTAGATTATGTTTTCAAAAGCAACAACGGCATTTGGGCCCCATCTATTAAAATATCCCGGATCCGCGTCATACAAAGAAGTACTCATACAAAATTAATAGGTGTTAAAGCAATTACAGGTAATATTATGTTTAGCTTTTGGCGTTTATTTTGGGTCCATTATTGAATATTACATGTACAATATTCTTCTTTCAAAAATACATTTTGATATCTTTTCAGGTGAACCATTACCGATTTTCAATATCATGGAACCGTATCTTGCCCATCCCGACAAACAACAATTCCAATCCACTAGGTCTGAACTATTATAAAAGCTTGATATCCGAGTTGAAACAGAATGGGATTGAACCAATGATCACTATGTTTCACTGGGATCTGCCGCAACTCTTGGAAGACTATGGATCCTGGTCGAACGACTCCATCATAAACCATTTCAAGGCGTATGCTGATGTACTATTCAGAGAGTTGGGAAATGATGTACGTAATTTGTTCTTACTGTTGTTATCATCAGTCTATCTACCTATAGTTTATATCAATCTAATTAAAATTATCTCCAGTATTACACGTGGATCTAACAGCAGCCAGTTGGAGCTCATGTCCACCAATCAAAACCTTACGTGCAGAATCATGCCAGTGATTTGAAAATAATTTGAAAACATTCCGAATTATCCTGAGGGTATACGACATGTTTCATGTGAATTACGAATGCCTTATTTAGACCAGTAGAACTAATTTTAATCAGATTGCTAACAACACTGCGTAGTCTCCAGTGTCCAGGTAACATTTCGTCTGTAAATAATAATTTAAATATTGACCAATCACACTTCGCCTTTTATAACGTTATTTGGGAGCATACAAATTCTAAAAATATCGGGCGAGTCTATTTTAGTGGCCGCAGTACAGCGAACCATACCAATACGTACGGGATGGGTTATCAGTATTCAAGTTTACATTAAAAATTATTTATTTATTTATTTAAAAAAAAAAAAAAAAAAAAAAAAAAAAAAATCAGTCTTCAGTTTTACATTACAAATTATTTATTTTATAAAATAAAACATGTTTATGTTTTAAGGCATTCGTAATTCACACGAAACATGTATACCCTCAGGATAATTCGGAATGTTTTCAAATTATTTTTAAATCACTGGCATGATTCTGCAAGTAAGGTTTTGATTGGTGGACATGAGCTCCAACTGGCAGTTGTTAGATCCACATGTAATAGTGGAGCTAATTTTAATTAGATTGAGTTTATATATACGTTGTACTTATAGAAAGAAACAAGTGAACACATGGTATTTAAGATCAAATGTAATTCAAAGCTCGAGTAGATATGCCTGTATTTGAGTCCAAATGTAATTCAAAATAAGAGTAGATATGCCTGTATAAAATGCAGCTGTAATGAGAGATGTAATGTCAGTATTGTGGAATTGATTGCCAGCAACCCGGTTAACTTCCTCAAACTGTGGATCCATATATGGGAGTTTTGGTTCCAGTCAATATAAATTTTGATGTTACTACTTGTGTGTCTCCGAATATATTATATTCACTGTTGGTGGTAGTTGTTTTTGTTATTTTTTGTGCTTGCTGTTGTTATTGTTTTGAGAGGTTTTGCTGTTGTTTGTTTGTTGTTGTGGTTGGTTGTTTGTTGTTTGTTGTTTTTGTTTCTTGTTGTTTGGTTTTTTTGTGGGATTTTTTAAACTATCTGGCCGGATGACATTTATGTAATGAAATTATAACATGAACATTTGTTAATACATGGGGGGTTGGGGGGGGGGGGGGGTTGTTGTTTGTGTGTGTGTGTGGCGGGGGGTGTTTGGTTTGGTTTTATTTTATTTTAATATTATTATTTTATTGCTATACTTCTCTCTCACCATCCTCTTCGCCTCACTGTTTTTCTCTGGCTTTCCCAATCTGCCTGTCTGTTGTTTCTCTCTCTCTCTCTCTCTCTCTCTCTCTCTCTCTCTCTCTCTCTCTCTCTCTCTCTCTCTCTCTCTCTCTCTCTCTCTCTCTCTCTCTCTCTCTCTCTCTGTGTGTGTGTGTAGGTGGGGGTGGGGCATTACGATAGCTGTATTCATAATTGTTTTCCACTTTCAGGTAAAATATTGGATGACTTTTAACGAACCCTTCGTCGTTAGTTGGGTAGGATATGGAACTGGCACATTCGCCCCTGGAATCAAAGAGCCTGCTACAATGCCATACCGTGTATCCCACAATATTATTAGAAGTCACACAGAGGTCTGGCATCTTTACAATGATAAATATAGACAGCGACAAAAAGGTTAGTTCACTTCATAATATAACCTGCTTTTAAAAGTCATCTAAATATTTTTTGTTGATTTTCATTTATGATTCAAGCACGCTGACTTTGACACAGATATAATTTATTTGGACTGTCTGTTGTTCGACCAATTTCACAAAACATCGTAAATTGACGTGTCCACTTGTGCGGACACGTTTTGTGTGTGTGTGTATGTGTGTGTGTGTGTGTGTGTGTGTGTGTGTGTGTGTGTGTGTGTGTGTGTGTGTCCATTACGGTTTTGTATGCACGTGTGTATTTTCAAACAGTTTCCGAATACGGTTCCATCCCTACCGATACATGATTCGGTCGGAAAAAAAGTATCCGCAGTCGTAGCCTCCGCCGGACCGCACTCAGCACCGGACAAACTGACACAGTCCTATGTTATTTCATTGTGTGGCTTTTTAGCGGCATCCGCGTCCGTCCATAAATGCAGAAGAGGACACGCAAAATAAGCCTAGTTCTGCACTAGCCCGAGTATTCTGACTGTAACAGAGCTAGACGGACATTTGGACATAAACACGCTCTCATTACAGTCAGAGACCAAGCTATGTATTTTTTTTGCAATTGCCGACAACCAAAAAGTTGTCAAAGATTTCCGCTCTAATACCACAACAATCCTATGTTTGACGTCAAATACATTTACATCGACCATTTTCGAGTTACTTGTTAAAAAAAATTCAGATATTAATCACTAATACAAACACTACAGAAAGAAACCCGACAGCACCCACATTCAGCTAAGCTTCGGCAAACTCCGGACAGCAGAATTCTAAGTTCGCCGACCTATATCGTGACGTTGCGTCACATGATCGCCCACTCAGCCATTCCGTCTTCCAGGGGCCGTCTCAAAACGACAAATGCCAAATAATCGAGAGAGAGAGAGAGAGAGAGAGAGAGAGAGAGAGAGAGAGAGAGAGAGAGAGAGAGAGAGAGAGAGAGAGAGAGAGAGAGAGAGAGAGAGAAACAATATTACATTCACGTTTTCTCAAGGTCAAAAAAGTATTTCATCTACGAGTCGTATGCCTGCTTGGCATGTGTACCACTCTAGCATAGCAAAGGCCGTGGTATGTGCTATCCTGTCACTTGCTACTAATGATAAAATGTAGCGGGTTTCTGGGTTCGGATCCCAGTCGAGGCATGGGTTTTGTAATCCAGATACCAACTCCAAACCCTGAGTGAGTGCTTCGCAAGGCTCAGTGGGTAGGTGTAAACCACTTGCACCGACCAGTGATCCATAACTGGTTCAACAAAGGCCATGGTTTGTGCTATCCTGCCTGTCGGAAGTGCAAATAAAAGATCCCTTGCTGCTAATTGGAAAGAGTAGCCCATGAAGTGGCGACAAGGGGTTTCCTCTCAAAATCTGTGTGGTCCTTAACCATATGTCTGACGCCATATAACCGTAAATAAAATGTGTTGAATGCGTCGTTAAATAAAACATTTCTTTCTTTCTTTCTTTCTTTCTTTCTTTCTTTATAGCTTCTAAAGACTAGGAAACAGTTAAATTAGTTACATATTTATGAAGTAATTAATCTGTGAATGCTTAAGTATTTTGTAGACAAAAAAATTCACTATTTCAATGTATAAATTTTCAAACATTTCAGTAGACTTTTGTGTTGTTGCCATGGCATCCAGGACCGAAATAGACCACTTGTGGTAATTGGTTTCTCTCATTTCTGTGGTATTTTATGTTATGCATAGTGGTCATGTATAAATCGGGGCACCCTAAACATTTTCGGAGAAAATTCCTCCCGCCTCACTCTAGAAGAAACTTCCAGATCACAGAGTCAGTGCCTCTATGGTGACGGTAGCATGTTGCATATCCTTATCCAGACCAAATCTGGCAATTACCAATTGTTAGACATCTTATACAAAACAAAAACAAAACAAAATCAAAACCAAACCAAACCAAACCAAACCAAACCAAAATATTTTCATTAATTCCTTTTTAGGTAAAGTTGGGATAGCGATTGATATTGACTTCATGGTGCCTAAAGACCCCTCCAATCCCAGCGACATAGCAGCTGCAGAAAGACAACTGCAGTTTATGGGTGGCTGGTACATAAATCCGTTACTAGGCAACGGTGATTATCCAGCTGTCATGAAGACATATATTGCTAGGAAAAGCCAAGAAGCCAGCCTAACAAAGTCGAGACTTCCCGAGTTTACAGACGCCGAGAAAGCACGAAATAAAGGTAATCCAGTAATACAATATTGTTAAATTCCGTTGAGCAAAGAAACAACAAATAAAAGTGTGGCAGTGATTAATCGTAATCATACATCATGTAATGCATTAATTTAAGAAGGAAAAAACCGATACCGTAAATGTATTGTTGATGGGATGAAGAAAGTCTCAAATGGATCTATACCACATGCACTGATGCCATCAGTAATAAATATAAGTGACTTCAAAACCGTTGGGTTATTTAAACATTACGTTTCTGTAGTCAAGAATGAAAACAAAAACGTGAGGTTGTAATTGTAAACGCGGATCTCACTCAGTATGTTATTTTCTAGAATTTTTGGTATTCGTGCTGCATGAGCGTAGACAATTAAATATTCGCTACATGTACCGATTCTGTGCGCGCCTTTTTTTTTTTTTTTTTTTTTTTTTATAATTAATATACATGTATATTTTTTTTTGCGCGTACGCCTACACATACATATACGCGCACATGGAAACATAGTCCGAGTACTCTGACGGTAAGAGTGCTAGACAGACATTTGGACAGTTGATAGCTATCTAACAAAATGTCCGTCAGAGTACTCGGGCTAATACAGACAGCTTTAGCCTATCAATTTCAGCGTGTGTTTGTGTTTGTATGCGTGCGTGCGCGCATGTCTGTGCATGTGTGTGTATGTGTGTGTGTGTGCGTTAAAGCCTCATAGATTACATACACATATGTTATATTTTTAGTGTGCGCGTGAAATAGTATACATGTATATAAATTCACGCTTTGTTTATCAATGTTGAGGTTCTTCTGATTTCCTTGGACTGAACCACTACACCACGAGGTTAGTCGAAAACAAAGACAATGGAATCAGCAACCCGGGTTATGGAGGCGACTCTGACACGAAACAATCTCTTGATCCAGCATGGCCGGGGTAAATATTAATTTTTACAACGTGAACTCCCGCGTAACACGCCTCATACGTGTGACGTGTATCTAGGTCAAAGAAATCTCATTGCACGTCACACGCATACAATATGTATGGTGCTGCCATGATGTTAAAATCTCAAAATCTATTAGTCTTGAGCCCAGACTCTAAACGTTTTATTAGCACCAAGGCTTGTAACTCGAAGCTGTCGTAAATAATTTCGTGTTATGTGTTTGCCACGGCAGCACTTTGACAGTCGTAGAAAATTTTTAGTAGTATAATCCGAAACACACGTAGCTTCGGCGTAAAACATACCTAAACCCAGAGGAACACGACTGTAACTCGAAAGACTTATACACTTACAAGGGGATTCCATTGTTGCCACCAATGAGATCCATAGGAAATGCTTGTAACACGTGCTGACAACAGATGGGTGGATGTAGTTCAATGGTAGAGTGCTTACTTCAGGTGCGATGGGTCGACGCAGAAGCAATCCCATCGGTGTATTTGAATTGTTTCCTTCCCAATTAGTGCCATATGACTCGTATGTCAAAGACTGTGGTATATACTGTTCTATCTATGGAAAAGTGCATATAAAATTCGCGTACTTTTGAAAGTGCTAGCCTGCGTGACAGTAGCAGCTCAGCAAGTCCCCGTCGCCCCCCCCCCCCCGTCCCCCCCCCCGTCCCCCCCCCATTGAGCCCTGAAGGGTAGAAATAACCACGTTACACATCTAATAGTAGCATTTTATCAAATGTGTTGATGTGTCATTAAATAAATTATAAATCACGTAATTAACGTAATACGGTAATTACAGATGCAGAAGCATACAGTCATTGCAATCAGTGTATTTGTTGCCTAAGATCACCTTCTAGGAACGCACATAATTCAGTAATGCTAGGCCTATATAATATAATGATTTAGTTAACATTAGGGCTAGCAGACCACACTGACAACAGAAATTACAGAAAGGTAGTTTTAAGGGTCATTACAAACAGTCCTTCTATGGACATTCTCAGGACACTCTCTAAAGACTAAACGAGGGCACCTATGAAAGTCAAACCGCCACAGCCTCTATGAAGGTAAGGTTCCAGCACCGATCTAGCATTCGACCAACTATTGTTTGATTGCAGGATGCTAACCACCAAAACAAGTTATCTATCTCATCCGTCAACGTTTATTAAACTTATAAAGTTTAGATTGTCCACAACCCCCTTCAAATCAACACTTGGTTACAATGGATTGACAGTAAGTGAACAATCCATTTGGTCACAGCATTTGTGCAATTTGCACTCAAATCTTGGGGTGGGAGTAACGGTGCTATTTCCCGGGAAGTATTTTGATAAGCTGTAAAAGTAAAATATATATCATGTTTTTGTCACTCTTTACAAGCTTTTGTGACGTAAATGGATGGCCTCTTATAAATGTACACATTTGAGTATCACACACACACACACACACACACACACACACACACACACACACACATACACAGAGAGAGAGAGAGAGAGAGAGAGAGAGAGAGAGAGAGAGAGAGAGAGAGAGAGAGAGAGAGAGAGATCCCCATGACCTCCTCTGTGTACGTCAGTGTGTCGCAATGTCCCCAATAATTATGTTATGCGCGCATTTGCCCTCAGAATCCAACGCTGTAATTACCACATACTAATACCCCAAACGCATGCACAGGTATACTCATCTAACAGCATATAAGTAAATACACTCATGTAAGTATATATGCTATGCGAACTGTTTTACTCACACGAGTAAAATTATTTCAGGACTAAAGTTGCATCTAGTCCTGACGTCGTGCAAAAGAATATTTATTTCGCAGACAAATTCGTCATGCGAACACTTAGAACAACGACATATGGGAGTAGTAACAATTCACTTGAGATTCCGAAGGTTACGTTGTGTGCAGTTTTCATCCGCTAATAAGGCAGTCCTTTTTTAAATGGGGACTGGTTCCAGCAAGTGAACCCAATCTATCTTCGTTTTACTTATTTTTTTATTTTATTTATTTTTGGTATATCAGAACTGCGAGCTCCTTCCTGTACGTCTACCCACCCGGAATACGTGGAATACTGAAGTGGATTAAGAAAACTTACAACAACCCTACAGTGATCGTCACGGAGAATGGGGTTGGAGACCACACTGGTACCTTAGAGGATCAACCCAGAATTGACTATCTCAAGGCGTACATAAACGAAGTCATAAAAGGTAACCTGCAGACATGTAATAGCATTTATCATGTTAAAGAGTTAATATAAATTAACTCTTTATTAGTATTAATTATTTTTATTTTTATATTAGTTTTTTTTTAGATCAGCCCGATTGAAAATATTCGCTGCACCTACTAATTAATAACTTTAAGTAAATAACATAGTTAGGTTGATTTTAATTGGTGCTTCAAAATCTTTATTTTTAAAGTAATAATAATATAAGTTTAACTCCCTATTTATTTTATATTTTTTTAAGTGGTCATACCACAATTCTAAACTGACCGCCATACCTCCCATTCCCCTACACCTTCCCGCCCCGGAGTTGGTCACTGGCGAAGTCAGAGGCCAAATCCGAGGTGGGCGTGCCTGAACCCTTGTGGATATGGGCACGATAAAAGAGTTCCCATCCCATCCCATTTATCATGCAATCAGGGACGAGTTGTAAAGTGTCCAGTGGTAAAGTGCTCGCTTGATGCGCGGTCGGTCTGGGATTGATCCCCGTCGGTGGCCCATTGGCGTTCCAGCCGATGCTCCATGACTAGTATATCAAAGGCCGTGGTATGTGCAATCATAATGGTGCATATAAAAGATCCATTGCTACTAATGGGAAAATGTAGCGGGTTTCCTCTCTAAAACTATATGTCAAAATTCAATAGCCGATGATTAATAAATCAATGTGCTCTAGTGGTGTCGTTAAACAAAACAAACTTTAACTTTTATTGTGCAATAACTATAATAATATATATAAATTTCTATATTTTCGGTTATTGTTCAAAAATGTAGGCTTTAACGCTATTTATGATCAATAAAGGAATGTTTTGAAGACAATTTTTATTTTAAAATAAGAAATAGATTGTTATTTAAGAACTATTTTGTTTTGGTGTATAGACAAATAAATAATTGGTTACTGTCCTAAGAAATCGGCTTAATCCTGCTCAGGTCGACAGAACCTCGCAGCATTTGCCATTCTAGCCTTTGCAGGATAAAAGGAAGGAAGGAAATGTTCTATTTAACGACGCACTCAAAACATTTAGTTTATAGTTATATGGCGTCGGACATATGGTTAAGGATCACACAAATATTGAGACAGAAAACCCGCTGTCGCCACTTCATGGGCTACTCTTTTCGATTAGCAGCAAGGGATCTTTTATATGCATCATCCCACAGGCAGGCCTTTGTTACACCAGTTGTGGAGAACTGGCTGAACGAGAAATAGCCCAATGGGTCCACCGACAGGAATCGATCCCAGATCCGATCGCGTATCAGGCCTTACAGGATAAAGCCGATATCTTAAGACATTAACCAGTTTTCTATATAACTACATATGTATCGAATTTAGATGAAATAGTCAGAGGCCGTGGAATGACCGCATGAGCCATGCTCTCCCTCTCCCCATTTCCCCCTATTATTGTACTCAGAAGGTTGGAAATTATGTAGGCCTATTTGAACGCGTGAAATTCAAAACTTTCTGGGAAGAATACTCCACTAACAGGTTGAGGCTCTAAAATGTCTAAACATGACCGACCACCACCACAAATCGTCCTTTCACTAGTATTGTGCTCAGAAGGCTAGAAATTCCATATTAATTTTGCAACCGTCACATTCAAAAACTCTCACAGGAGCACTTCCTAACATGTTCGGGGCCTTCAAGGTCTCAATTCCTCCCCCACCCCCGGGCCATCGGATTGATTGTGCCCATCCCCACTGTTAAACATACTCCGCGGACTCATTTCTATAACGGGAAATAGAATTAAGTTCCGTTAATATAAAAAAAATTAATTACTTTTGAAAATGACTTTGATAAAATAATTCATTTACAAACTCAGTTTTATAAAGTAGTTGTTGGTTGCATACTCACATAATAACACTTAAGAATATAGCGATACATTTTATTTCTTTAATAGTCTCATTTATTACTGAATTAATCTTATAATAAAACACGTTAGTTGGGGGTTTTGTTTTACAAAGTAGATAGTATATTAATTTATATTACGTGAACAATGTATTAATTATCTGCAACGGCACAATTTGCCCTCAGCTATCTATTAATAAATTCTTTATACTGAGAAACATTCCTTCAGCTCCAGCTTTTAGTGTCAGCATATCGCAGTTTCTCAAATCTATACTTCTGTTCAAGGCATGAGTATATGCCGCCGATTTTAAACAATGAATTCCATTTTATTCTAGCACAAATGTTGTTTCACTCGAGTTCAAGGATTTCTGAAGGTTTTTAGGAAGTTTTAGAATAGATATTAGAGGTCGCTTTCCGATTTGTTTTTTCACCTTGCTGGAGCGTTTTCTTTGTATACTGTTTTAATAGCAATTCATTGCACAAATGCATGCCATTACGATTTTGTTGCAACACCCATTAGATAATAAGACAGTAAAATGGAGCCTAAAATATTTGTGTTTGTTGTCAATTCATTTGTCTTTTTCAGCTATAAAACTCGATGGTTGTAATGTTGTTGGCTACACCGTCTGGTCCATCATGGACAATTTTGAATGGCGTAGTGGTTTCACAGAAAAGTTTGGACTCAACTACATAAATTTCTCCGACCCAAACCGACCACGAATTCCTAAGAAGTCTGCTTTATTCTACAAAGATGTTATCTCAAATCGAGGCTTTCCAAAAGTATCTGGAGGAACGAGAATTGTGTGCTCAACTTGGTGTGCCATTTTGCTCTTCGTAATAGTGGGTTATATCTGAGTTACATGGCCTAATAATCACAGGGGATAACCGCATGCGGGTAACTGTAGTTACTCGCATCCATTATGGCGGAGGACGCACATGAAGAGTATTAATCAATGTGAATTTCCGTATTTCTAAGCATTACATTCACATTTTAATAGAGCGTATCGGCAGTTGCTTTAGTATGAATATATTTTGAATCAATGATATTTTGATCGGCTGATAATAAAATTACAAAGTTAGGCATGATGAAGGTAACTTCGAAGTGGTGATGCAGGTAACTCTCTAGTGAGCTTCTGATGAGATGTAGGTATTTGACAAAAAGGATGCGGGTAACTGCAATGATGAGCGTAAATGTAGGATGAGAGTATCTGATGATGATAACTTGTTTAACGTGCCCATATACCACTAGGGTTTCGAACACGCCCATCCCGAGTCCGACCTCCGATAAGTTCGGTGACCTGACTCGGGATGGAGGGGGGGGGGGGGGGGGGGGGGGGTAGAGTTGAAAATGGACAGAATTTTGAAAGTTAAAAAGGTAAAGGTAAAAAAGTTAATAGAATAAATTTAAAAAAAAAACTTACAAGCCAAAAATAAAAAGAATTGACTGCTCGGCCGAATAATATTTATATAATTTGAAGCATTTTAGAAGGACGGTCCAAAATTAAATAAGAAAAAGAAGAGAGGATCGGACTATTTAATAATAATTTTAAAAAAAAGAGAGTAATTTCGACAATCTTTTGAACGCAGATCTAAAAGTTTAAAGTCCGATCGATATGTCCACGTGAGTGGCCTCGTTAAGGCCACCGGCCTCGGTGGCGTCGTGGTTAGGCCATCGGTCTACAGGCTGGTAGGTACTGGGTTCGGATCCCAGTCGAGGCATGGGATTTTTAATCCAGATACCGACTCCAAACCCTGAGTGAGTGCTCCGCAAGGCTCAATGGGTAGGTGTAAACCACTTGCACCGACCAGTGATCCATAACTGATTCAACAAAGGCCATGGTTTGTGCTATCCTGCCTGTGGGAAGCGCAAATAAAAGATCCCTTGCTGCTAATCGGAAGAGTAGCCCATGTAGTGGCGACAGCGGGTTTCCTCTCAAAATCTGTGTGGTCCTTAACCATATGTCTGACGCCATATAACCGTAAATAAAATGTGTTGAGTGCGTCGTTAAATAAAACACTTCTTTCTTTCTTTCGTTAAGGCCGTTTGGGTGCACAGCTTATAGGGACGAGATGGGTTGCATCTCGTCAAGAAAACCCCTAGATTGATAGTCGATAGACGTTGAAGGTGTAGTGCTGTGCTGAAATACAGATCTTGAGAAGCCGGATCCGTCTGAACGAGAGAGTATCAGACTAGGGTATAGTCCAGTCGTCATGGGTTGGTATAGTGATGCGGACGGGCCCGACTCCGGAGGATACGAGATGGTATCACTATAAAGCAAATAAAGTCTAGAAAAAGAGTAGTAGGGGCCGACCCCGCTTCCTATTTCTTCTTAGAGTGGGGCGGTCAATCTTCCAGTGCTGCTAGGACAGGCTCGGACATGTTGAGACTAAACGCGAACAACCGTAGCGTTCTGCAGAATGGCCGTCATACGAGTCACGAAAAAACAAGTCAACATAGTCAGACGGAGAAATGACGTGGAGGCGAGGAATCTCGCTAAAAAAGAATCCAACCTGGTGGTGCAGACTGTCGAAACGAGAAGCGTTCCAGCGTTCTATCAGTTCCAATGGCCGCATACATCCCAGTAGAAAACTTCATTTCGCTGAAAAAACAACAAAATGAAGGATCCCCAAGTCGAGCACATGAAACCAACACGTCTTACTGCGTGGAGCTCCAGACTGGGAATCGAGAGTATCTGCAGTAGTTATCTCTTGATAACTAATGGTCGCCATATGCGTCTAGAAACAATTAGTAAAAAACATTATTCTTATGTTTTTCCCTCCATTTTCTTTTTCAGATTATTACATGTGCTATTTGTGCGATACATCCTCCGCCCGAGCCAATACTATTTTAACACCCCCCCCCCCCCCCCCCAACAAAATATACACTGTGGCCATTCAAATATTACGTAACGCTCGAGGGTGTTGATGGGTGTAGCGCCAAACTTTATGTGGCGTTACAAGGGGGAAAATAACGTCATGTCATGGCTACTTCATTTAGCTATTTATCAATGAAATTTATACAAACAATATTATAAATATATTCAAGGCTAAACTAAATTATTAAAATATATATTTTGTCAAATTATGCTGCTAACATTAATTATACAGCAAGTATGTTTCCGATTTAAAAATATGAATTGAAAGAACCATGTGCACACTTTTCGCATAACATCTATGCGGAGTTGTACTGTGTGACACCTCTCGAAAGACGTATTTTCATATGTGAAGAGACGATAAATATCACATGTGTATCTCTTCCACCGCCATGTAATAAAGGGGGAGGGAGGGTGTCAAATTTTGATATAATAGCATTACGTAATATTTCAACGGCCCCATGGTGAATAATTGGAGGGGGGGGGGGGGGGGGCGGCGAGTGTTGCCTTTAAGTTAATAACAAACATTAGGGCACTAAGGCAAGTTCGAGGGGTACCAAGGCAAACATTTTCTTCAAAAGAGTGGCACGAAGGTAACTTGCTTTTTATCAAGTTTCTCAGAAAAAAAATAAAATCATTTCACGTTATGATCTTGGACTCAGCCTATGCAGTTCGTTGGATACGGACAGTGGCGGGAAATTAGGGGTGATCAGTGGCGTAGTCAGGAGGGCCAAGAGGGCTTGGGTGCCAGGTGCCCCCCCCCCCCCCCCCTTACAAAATCCTGCCCACGCCACTGGATACGGATGCCTTGATATGTGTGCGGTTGTCATGCCGAATGGACAGTAGCTCGAATGTCTTCTGGTCGCAGCCCGTGGTCACGACCAACATGCGCTCTGCAAGTCCACAGCTAATAACTACACAAATGGCAATGGCAAAACTAAGTTTAGTTGAAGCACTGATACCTTAAGATCAATGTGCTCTAGAGGCGTCGTTAAATAAAACAAATAAAACAAATAAATAATCATACCTAAAGACGTTGGACAGCTTAGCACATTTGGCTGCTGACGAGCTAAGCTCTAGCGTGTTTTGTTTTGTTTTTGGTTGTTGTTTTTTGTGGGGGGTTTTGTTGCTGTTGTTTTGTTGTTGTTTTTTGTTTTTTATTCTCCCTTGCTGGGGCATTTTGATGTCCAACAACAAAATACAAAAGTGAATGGAAAGCGTGCGTGCGTGCGTGCGTGATTCGGTAAATATTGGGAGTATATTTTTATTTTAACTTTGGTATAATCTAACATTAAATTTTCATTTGGGGTAATTGTCCTTTCATCTGCATCGAACAGTTACCCTCATCCAACCGTAACAAATACCCACATCCTTATGATGTTGACACTTTCAGTTACCAACATCACACGCGATTTTCGATGCCCGTTATTTAATTCCCAAATACTATTTTTTAAAAAGGTATGCTTCAAAAATGCATATTTTATATATTTCATGAAGTCTCTGTATATGAATATCTCAAAAATGCACGTTAAGAATGGAAATTCACATTCATTAATACTCATCATTTGCGTTCATCGCCATCTTGGATGCGAGTAAGTACAGTACAGCATGCGGTTATCCCCTGTGATAATAAGCAGTGCTTATAAAACAGAATGAAATACATTGTTACACAGCCTTCGATTTTAAAACAAATTGTTAATTCAACAAACAAAAATAATAATCAAACAAAATTATGAATAGATGTTATAAGATAAAGACGGACTGTTATTTTTTAATTTGTAAATTGATTTTTAAAATTATTTAAAAGTCGTATTTACAAATACCAAGAATATATTTAAATCCCGGTAAAAATTAATTTATAATCCATTTCTAATCATAATATATTAGTAAATACAAGAACTGTATATGATTATGTTGTTTTCTAAAAGGTGTGCAAATAAAATATATTAAGAAGGATTGGGTTTTTTTTTTTTGTTTGTTGATATTTCAACACAATTTAACGTACACTATATATGTATTTAAATGTACACAGATGTTTTCTGGCTGAATCTGTGGTGGATTTTAAGCTCTTTCCTCTCTTATGAATTTTGGCTTCAAGGTTTTGTCTCTTTTTATGATAAAGGCTGTTTCCTGCAAAAAAGCCACCATTTGAGAGAGAGAGAGAGAGAGAGAGAGAGAGAGAGGAGAGAGAGAGAGAGAGAGAGAGAGAGAGAGAGAGAGAGATTGGAGGTCACAGTACATAAATAAACATTACACCTTTAACTATATTCCCATGGAAATTACAGCCAAATAGTTTATTTTACTAACATCACAGAAAGAAAATAAATTATATTAGATGATCTATAGAGAACGACCGACGGGAGTAGTCGTCTTTATATAAGGCGACCACTCCGTTATGACACTTACTCCTGGCGGAAGTTGACGACATGTTTGCTATCTTTGTGCAATTCAGCTGTCTGTCTCTGCGTTATGCAATAGTATATCAATTTAAGGTCATGGTATATCTTGCCCTGTCTTTGGAAAATGGTATATTAAATTTGTTTTAAACTTTTCTGCTTATCGTTAGTCCATCCTAATGTAGCCCGAGTACTCTGACGGTAAGACGGATATTTAGACAGTTCTCAACACTCCCTTACCGTCAGAGACCAATGTATATAAATTCTGCGCAATCGCTGTCTACCAAACAGTAATCAAAGATTCCCGCTCTAATACAACAATCCTATTGTTGATGTTAAATACCTTTACATCGATCATTTTTGAGTTCTCTGATAAAAACAAATTTCCCATATTAATCACTAATACACACACTACAGGAAGAAACCCGTCATCAAATACGTATTTAACCGGAACATTATTGAAACGGGGTGCTGTCGGGATCTTCGTGTAGTGTGTGCATTAGTGATTAATATGGGGGGATTTGTATTAGTAGCAATAACAGTCTCCAAAACTGTATAAACAGTTTTACGTTATATTTTCATATTTCAGGCACACGTGCTTTTTCCAGGGGTGATGGTACAAAAGTCACGCATGTTGGGACCACGGATAATGAGAGGAAATCCATTTGCGCCATTCCATGGTCTATTTTGTTCAGTTAGCAGGAAGGGATCTTTTATATTCACTATTCCACACAGACAGGACTGTGCATTCCGTGATCTTTGTTACACCAGTTTTGGAGTACAGACTTGGAGGAGAAATAGCCAAATGGACCCCCCCACCCCCCCCCACACCCCCCCCCCCCCCCCCCCCCCCCCTCCCACCCCCCCCCCCCCCCCCCCCCCCCCGACTGGGATTGATCGTAGATCGACTGCGCATCGAGCTAAGTCCCGCACCCTTGTCTAAATTCAGAAGTCTTTATAAATAATAATAATAATAATAATAATAAATAAATAAAGATTACCGAACTACAATACATTAATGTTATGAGCTCTCTATACTGAAAAATCTAGATTTAAGCACAGACACACACGCACACACACACACACACACACACACACCGAGAGAGAGAGAGAGAGAGAGAGAGAGAGAGAGAGAGAGAGAGAGAACAATACAAAAACAAAACAAAAACAACAAAGAAAGAAAAAGAAAGTATCGTAAAGTATACCTACCTCCCTATTTAGTTTTTGAAGTACTGCAGAAGCTGCTTTCTTTTACCATTTTCTGATGACAATTCTCAACTATTCAACAACTAACATATATACACTATGAAGTGCCATGCTAAAACATGTACATATTGACTATGTAACATTACTGACGTGTTCGTCAATTCGTGTAGCATATTTCACAGCGTTAATGGTGGCAATACTGGTAGGATATGTCCATCTTTCGCGAACTCCTGATGTCATCACTGTTTTAAGAGTGATTCATGAATGCATGTCATTACAGATATATTTATTCCAATGAGCTCTGCCCTGTGCTAGTTTTGAGTTAGTAAACTAGTCTGGAGGTGGCAGTCCTCTTTAAGTGATGCAGGAATGGCTGTACTCTTATTAACGAGGCACTAAATAGAAATTCATGGAATCAACAATTGTGTTCCCAGGTGCCTTATTCGACTCTGCATTGTGCTGAAATACTATTTTGATCATAGATTACGGATTTGTCGGTCAGATTTACCGACTTGTTTTCAGTGCTGACGTGTTTTTAAAAATATTTTTAATATATTATATTTTACAGCATTGACGTCTTCAATGACCATTTTATAAATGTAATGTATTTCTGGTTTGCTGCAAATTATATGCGAAACAAAAATGATACATAACTCGAAATCTAGGGTCAGCGTGTTTATAAAACATTGTAGCGTTAAGCATTAAACAAAACAAAACACCTTGAAAAACAAAACAATACATACAAGAAAATAAATTTATCAATAAACGTTTGTTTTAATGTAATTTTAAAAACTACGTCCAGTTTCTCACTGAGATAGGAATACTTAAAAAATTATATTATACAAACAACAACAGAAAAATGTATAGATAACCCAATTAAATATGTAATCATAAAGTTCACGCACACTCTTCATTCGGTCAGACATTCTGACCATGTCTTTCCAACTAGTACTTGGTTGCCTTTTACTAGTGTTTGTTAGAGTCAACGCGCACGTAAGTGACTTCTACTACGACACAGTTTCTGATGACTTTACCTGGGGATGCGCTACGTCGGCCTACCAGGTAGAAGGAGCGTGGGATGCTGACGGTAAGAATAGATGTAGCTGACTTCATGTCTTTTTATTGGGCTATGAGATATGTCTTATACGCTGTAGGGTGATTCTGTTACACACCATCCGTAGGACAAAATTCTGAATCTGCCCCCAAGCTAGCCTAAAAAATAGCTGGCACTCGCGTAGCACATGGCAGCAGCAAAACAAATTAATAATAATAATAAAAACATTTAAAATCAGAGTACAGTAATACATGATACATGTGTACAGAATATCACAAGTATACTTAAAATGAAAACCCAATGTAAGTGTTTAAATTATTACAGGAAAGACGCAGCATATTTGGGACGTTTTCAGTCATAGAAACGGAGGAAAAAACATTAAAGATCATCAAAATGGAGACGATTCCTGCAAAAGTTACACAAAGTACAAAGAGGATGTCAAGAGACTTAAAGAAATTGGAGTAAGATTAATTATATTTAAATTTTCCCAAATAAAATAATATATATATGCGTGCGTGTGTCTGTGTGTTTAATATGGCCATATGATATTCAATCTGTTTTAGATTGTAGTAAATCAAATAGCATCCACATTAAATAAGACTTGTTGTAATAAAGTGTTTCATCCGTATTACTGTAATTTAATTTGAACTAGTATCATTCGCGGGGTCCTGCAAAACATAGGATGGTAATTATTGTGCTAGTTGAAGACGTTTCACGTTAAATCTTAATGTTCTGCTCATGGCGTAAGCCATTTTTGGCCAAGTGTGAGTATTCATTGAAAAATATCCTGTGTTCAAAAATAAATTTTGATATCTTTTCAGGTGAACCATTACCGATTTTCAATATCATGGAACCGTATTTTGCCCACCCCAACAAACTACAAACCCAATCCACTAGGTCTGAACTATTATAAAAGTTTGATATCCGAGTTGAAACAGAATGGGATTGAACCAATGATCACTATGTTTCACTGGGATCTGCCGCAACTCTTGGAAGACTATGGGTCCTGGGCGAACGACTCCATCATACACCATTTCAAGGCGTATGCTGATGTACTATTCAGAGAGTTGGGAAATGATGTATGTAACTTTTCCTCCTCATTGTCACTTAAACTTCCACCAGTTCATCTAACGTGTGTGTGTGTGTGTGTGTGTGTGTGTGTGTGTGTGTCTGTGTGTGTGTGTGTGTGTGTGTGTGTGTGTATTGACGTCCAATTGTATACTGAAATTGTATTATAGAAAACCAACAAACGGTACTGTGGGATGTAAAAGTATTATGAAGTCAGCGAACATTTTGTTTTCAAAATCTTGATTAGCAATATTTCTAATCAATTGAAAATTGATAATTAGCAACTACTGTTTAAAGTTTTAAAATTGTGTAGCCATCCCTGAAAATGTTTCACAGTTTGTAAGGTTATTTTTTATTTCAACAATATTTATAAAATTATTATATAAATAATGGTCTGGATTATAATTTATCCTTGTATTAATTTAGACTACGATATATGTTTTTGTATTAGACTGATCTTTTGTCATAATGACCGGCCTCGGTGGCGTCGTGGTTAGGCCATCGGTTTACAGGCTGGTAGGTACTGGGTTCGGATTCCAGTCGAGGCATGGGAATTTTAATCCAGATACAAATTTCAAACCCTCAGTGAGTGCTTCGCAAGGCTCAATGGGTAGATGTAAACCACTTGAACCGACCAGTGATCCATAACTGGTTCAACAACGGCCATGGTTTGTGCTATTCTGCCTGTGGGAAGCGCAAATAAAAGATCCCTTGCTGCCTGTCGTAAAAGAGTAGCCTATGTGGCGACAGCGGGTTTCCTCTAAAAATATGTTTGACGTCCAATAGCCGATGATAAGATAAAAAAAATCAGTGTGCTCTAGTGGCATCGTTAAATAAAACATACTTTACTATTGTCATAATATACGAGTAGTAGACTCTATGCATGCACACTATAATATTATTATAGTCTTAGTCTTACATATTCTTATATTGGAAGGTGTTATGCTGTTTTAAATTTGACTGTGATGCTTATATTCTAAACTAGTATTCAGTAGGTCAATTATGTGTACATTTTTGGTGGATATAATCATGTTAGCTCGAGTGTCCTTTAGCGTCATTCTATTATAATTGTATGTAAGAAAACGCTAGAGGTGACTGTGTAGGTGTATACTTCAGCAATCTTGGACAACGAACTAAACACGAGTTATAAACATGTATGTCCTATAATTTATCATAATGTTAAATTACTAACCTTAGGAAAATGTTTGATATATTTAAATCTCTGTTGATAATTAATAAAATATTATCTTGCCTGGTGATATTTATGTAAATACATTATAAAATGAATATATGTTAATACATCTTTGTTTTATAATTGCCCCCATTTCTATCTGTGTGTGTGTGTGTGTCCCTCTCTCTCTCTCTCTCTCTCTCTCTCTCTCTCTCTCTCTCTCTCTCTCTCTCTCTCTCTCTCTCTCTCTCTCTCTCTCTCTCTCTGCAGGTGAGATAGCTGTATTCAAAATGGTTTGCTGCTTACAGGTAAAATACTGGATGACTTTTAACGAGCCCATCGTCATTAGTTGGATAGGATATGGAACTGGCACATTCGCCCCTGGAATCAAAGAGCCTGCTACAATGCCATACCGTGTATCCCACAATATTATCAGAAGTCACACAGAGGTCTGGCATCTCTACAATGATAAATATAGACAGCGACAAAAAGGTTAGTTCACTTCATAATTTAACCTTCTTTTAAAAGTCATCCAAATCATTTGTATTGATTTAGTTACTTCAATTTCGTGTTTATATTCATGTAAGGTTCAAGCACGCTCTCTCTGACACAGACATTATTTATTTGGATGGTCAGTGTAGGGCAGTGGGCTATTGGGTACTCGTAGTTGTTAGTTGTTAGCAAAAGAGAAGTAAGTGTAGTGGATTATACTTATCCACTGAACTGTTAAAACTTGCATTGTGTGACATCAAACTGAAGACATCAGATGTTTTTGGTATTATACTTAATGGTACGACCAACGACATACATATAGCTTTTGCTTTCTTTCTAAAGACTAGAAAATATAGTTCTAGTACTCTGCTGTTCGAGAGCTAGACGGACATTTGGACTGTTATTATCGTTGTCTGCCGTCAGAGATAACTGTATAGAAAAAACACGGAATTGAAGCCTGCAACCAGGTAGGCAAAGATTCCCACTCTATTACAACCATAAACCTAAGTTTGATGCTAATACCATTACATTGATAATTTTCGAGTTCGCCGATAACAAATATTTCACATATTAATCAATAATGCACACACTACAGGAAGAAATCCGACAGCACACCTTTTCAATAATATTCCGGTTAAATATGTTGATGCTGACGAGTTGTGTTAGTGATTAATATGTCAAATAGAAGACAACAGATGTTTTTGGTATTATATCTAAAGACTAGAAAACAGTTAACGGTAATGCATGTACACTATTTCAATGTATCAATTTTTGAACAATTCAGTAGACTTGTCAAAGAAAGAAATGTTTTATTTATCGACTCACTTAACACATTTTATTTACGGTTGTATGGCGTCAGACATATGGTTAAGGACCATACAGATTTTGAGAGGAAACCCGCTGTCGCCACTACATGGGCTACTCTTTCCGATTAGCAGCAAGGGATCTTTTATTTGTGCTTTCCACAGGCAGGATAGCAAAAACCATGGCCTTTGTTGAACCAGTTATGAATCACTGGTCAGTGCAAGTGGTTTACACCTACCCACTGAGCCTTGCGGAGCACTCACTCAGGGTTTGGAGTCGGTATCTGGATTAAAAAGCCCATGCCTCAAGTGGGATCCGAACTCAGTACCTACCAGCCTGTAGACCGATGGCCTGACCACGACGCCACCGGGGCCGGTGTTTTCTAATCAAATGCATACAGGGCTGAAACAGGTGGTAATTTCTTTCTCTCCTAACTGTGGTATTTTATGTTATTTTATGGCACCAAAAACGAAAATTAAAACGAAAGCGAAACCCAAACCCAAACTCAAAGCCAAACCCCAAAATATAAACCTAACCTAACCTTAACCTAAACACAAACCTAAACCTAAACCTAAGCCTAAACCTAAACCTAAACGTTAACCTTAACTTTAACTTTAACTTTAACTTTAACTTTAACTTTAACTTTACCCTAACCTAACCTAACCTAACCCAAATAAACCCAACCAATCCAAAATATGTTCATTAATTCCTTTTCAGGTAAAGTTGGGTTAGCGATAAGTATTCACTTCATGATGCCTAAAGACCCCTCCAGTCCCAGCGACATAGCTGCTGCAGAAAGACAACTGCAGTTTATGGCTGGCTGGTACATCAATCCGTTACTAGGCAACGGTGACTATCCAGCGGTCATGAAGACGTATATTGCTAGGAAAAGCCAAGAAGCCAAACTAACAAAGTCGAGACTTCCCGAGTTTACAGACGCCGAGAAAGCACGAAATAAAGGTACACCAATAATATATTATTGTGAAATTCCTTTGAGCAAAGAAACATAATGTAATACATTCGGTTAAGAAGAAAAAAAAGCTTAGTTCAAGTGATTAAGAAATTATTTTGGGGGGGACGATCGCTTTGTCGGGTATGTTTACACAGGAGTATTACTAAATACTTATTTATTTGATAATTAATTAAATATAATTTGTATTCATATTTTAGTAATACTTCCAACGGAACAAATATATCATGGCGTTACGTATTTTCGATAGGATAGGCGAAAGATAATAACAAAAATGGAAAGATATTGTCACAAATTATAAAAGATGTATATTATAAATATACCATTTCATAGTCAACTCGTGATGTGTGAAAATATGTTTTTTACTTATCACTTGTCGTATGAGAAAAACACACGAAATAAATTCACGCTTTGTTTATCAATGTTGAGGTTCTTGTGATTTCCTTGGATTGAACCACTACACCACGAGGTTAGTCGAACACCACGACAATGGAATCAGCAACCCAGGCTATGAAGGCGACTCTGACACGAAACAATCTCGTGATCCAGCATGGCCGGGGTAAATAATTACTTTTTAACGCTGAAGCAAGGTCGTAGGAAGCGGTACGGCCGGTCAGGAATAACGCTAAAGGACACTCGAGCTAGACTTTTAACAATAAAAAACTGCTCGAAATACCACCAAATACTGCTTTAAACTGTCATTGAATGCAACAAAAAGTATCCATTGAAAAAAAAATATGGAAAAAGAGCATTATCTCAGACCCTTCACGTATGACGGTCAAAATCTTACCAACACTTTTTTGTTTTCTTACGGGCCTGCAAAGGGGCGTTCTCTGCATGACATGTTGTAACGACTTACACCTTGTAATAAAGTTAACGTAACGATTTTATTCAGCATATGATAAATATGTAAAAGGAAAAGATAAAAATGTTTGCTTAATTACACCTCGTCACATTTTAAACTACAGATGCATAGCAAAGTATTATTTTGACATTTGGTCAATAAAGAGAAAGAGAGGGAACTCTCTGTCACCACATAGGCTACCCCTACCCTAAAGCAGAAAGATATGTTTTATATGCACTTTCCCATAGACCGAACAGTATAGTTATATTTATCTCTCTCGATGTACCCGGTCAAATCATGTAGATGAAGCATTTTAAAGACGAATGCACATGAAATAGATCTACTTCAGTCTATATCTTGATGTTACTGATTGTATTCATACGAATTGTGGTTTAGTCGTAGAGTTACGTGTTCATGTAAAACTAGGTGTACGATATTTTCCGAAATTGATCCCTGGCTGGGAGTCCACTAATCGATACAGCGACCTATCACACACCATGCGAGCGCTCTACCACTGAGTTATCCTGCCTATAAGCAAAAGGAGAGTAGCCCTACTGCAAATTAAATATGTCAGATATCTGGACTTAGCTAACATCCCGTGTGTACATGGTGCACCATGCGCATTGCGTGCTGCTAATGCGTATAGATTATAAAAACCCTCATTGATAACAATCCGAGTGATTCCATACATACGTACTGCGTGATTCATGATGCATAGTGTCTTACATGTTGCGTATTACTACGCTTCACGCAAGTTTCATGCATTGCGCATTGTCCACTTCGTATAGATAGAACCTTAATTTAAGTCCATGATTGGACCTAGAAACGTTTTTGTTAGTTTTTTCGGTTGAAACAAACCACCGATAATAACCACACAAAAAAGAAGGAAAACACTAACGTCTAACCCTGGGTTAGCATTTAAGAGCATTTACTATTTAAACATTTATCAACTTAGGACGTCCCTGGCCTTGTTAAGTCTTCCGTTATCAGTCAAAAGCATTATAACCACATAAATGCAAACATCTTTTCAATGAGATAGTAGCCTACATTATGGGTTTGTTTTCTTTGTTTGTTAAATAATATCACACTCGCACCAACACAGGTATTGATTACAGGCTGCTTACTCATAAATTCCCATCAAAACATATAGCAAAATATTGCATCCGTCATCATTTATTAAACTTAAAATGTTTAGATGTCCACAACCCGCTTTAAGTCAACACTTTGTCGCAGTGGTGCAATTTGCGCTTAAAACTGGTGCAATTTCGCAGAAAATCACGTCATAGACGATAAAAGTAAAAAATATATCATGTTATTGTCAATCTTTACAAGTTGTTGTGACATACATTTGATGAACTCTCATAAATGTACATATTTGCGTACCATACATGCATCAATAACAAGTTGTCGTAGGTACTCGACAACCATGTACATACTCTCAGAAACGTTAAGTAAAGTTTGTTTTATTTAACGACGCCGCTAGAGCACATTGATTTTTTATCTTATCATCGGCTATTGGACGTCAAACATATGGTCATTCTGACACTGTTTTTAGAGGAAACCCGCTGTCGCCACATAGCCTACTCTTTTTATGACAGGCAGCAAGGGATCTTTTATTTGCGCTTCCCACAGGCAGGATAGCACAAACCATGGCCTTTGTTGAACCAGTTATGGATCACTGGTCGGTGCAAGTGGTTTACACCTACCCATTGAGCCTTGCGGAGCACTCACTCAGGGTTTGAAGTCGGTATCTCGATTAAAAATCCCATGCCTCGACTGGGATCCGAACCCAGTACCTACCAGCCTGTAGACCGATGGCCTGCCACGACGCCACCGAGGTCGGTCAAAAAAGGTTAAGAGTAGAAAGGCTCTGATCGACTAGCTGTACCGTGTTAGTTTGATTAAACTGTTTCATCACAACATGTGCAATGTTTCAGCTCTCATTTATATACCGGCCTCGGTGGCGTCGTGGCAGGCCATCGGTCTACAGGCTGGTAGGTACTGGGTTCGGATCCCAGTCGAGGCATGGGATTTTTAATCCAGATACCGACTCCAAACCCTGAGTGAGTGCTCCGCAAGGCTCAATGGGTAGGTGTAAACCACTTGCACCGACCAGTGATCCATAACTGGTTCAACAAAGGCCATGGTTTGTGCTATCCTGCCTGTGGGAAGCGCAAATAAAAGATCCCTTGCTGCCAATCGGAAGAGTAGCCCATGTAGTGGCGACAGCGGGTTTCCTCTCAAAATCTGTGTGGTCCTTAACCATATGTCTGACGCCATATAACCGTAAATAAAATGTGTTGAGTGCGTCGTTAAATAAAACATTTCTTTCTTTCTTTCTCATTTATATCGAGCTGAGTTTTAGCTCAGTAAAGCCTGCACCAAGTTCAACCAGCGAACGTTTCGCTAACATTCGCGAACTAGTTGATTGGTTCCCGACGTAACCACTTGGTTTATCGTGAAGCGCATACACCAGTATAGCGGGCGTTTTTCAGGTTCGGTCTGGCTGAACTCGGCCCTGGTTTCCATAAAGTCTGTAATACTGCGGCAACCGACGCATAGTGGCGCAATGTTTTTTTATGGGAATACAGTCACAGACAATCTGCGTCACATCTGCAACTGATGTACTCGAAGCTGGCCGTCTGCAGGTGTGTTCCAGTAAATTGTTTCTTCGATCTACGTTGATTTGCGTTGTTCCCCGACATGTTACAGATTATGTAGCAATCAGACTTAACAGATTGCTTGAATGAATTGCGATGGGTCGAAGTATTTATTGTTAGTGGATAGTCCTAGTGGCGTCTTGTTCTTGAGGGTTTGAGGGGGTTTCATTCCATCTAGTTGTTGTATGTGCCATCTTTCTTTTTTTTAATGCTCATTAAAAACCGCTTGCTGCTAATTTCCAAATATGAGTAATCGGTTTAAATCGTTGCGTCATGTATAATATTGAGAGAGATTAGATCTTGTCATGACATAAACCGGCCTCGGTGGCGTCGTGGTTAGGCAATCGGTCTACAGGCTGGTAGGTACTGGGTTCGGATCCCAGTCGAGGCATGGGATTTTTAATCCAGATACCGACTCCAAACCCCGAGTGAGTGCTCCGCAAGGCTCAGTGGGTAGGTGTAAACCATTTGCACCGACCAGTGATCCATAACTGGTTCAACAAAGATCATGGTTTGTGCTATCCTGCCTGTGGGAAGCGCAAATAAAAGATCCCTTGCTGCCTGTCGTAAAAGAGTAGCCTATGTGGCGACAGCGGGTTTCCTCTAAAAACAGTGTCAGAATGACCATATGTTTGACGTCCAATAGCCGTTAAATAAAAGGTGGCGTCGTTAAATAAAACAAACTTTACTTTACTTTTGTCATGACATAGCTTGTCTCGGTGTCACTCCTTTTTGAGATGTGGATTCTTTGCAGGAGGTGGGGTTAGTTTTGAACCCAATATTTGTTTTAAGTTATTATTATTATTATTTCAGTGTGTGTGTGTGTGTGTGTGTGTGTGTGTGTGTGTGCGCGCGCGCGCGCGCGCGTGCGTGTGTGATCTGTAGTTTTGAACCCAATCTTCTTTTTTAAAGTTCGTGTTATTCTAGTATGTGTGAGTGTGTGCGTGCGTGCATGTATCAGATCTGTAGTTTTGAACGCAATCTATTTCTTTTTAAAAGTTGTTTTTTTTTGTTTTTTTTTTACAAAAATAAATATGTGTGTCAGATCTGCGAGCTCCTTTCTGTCGATCTACCCACCCGGGATGCGTGAAATGCTCAAGTGGATTAAGAAAACCTACAACAACCCTACAGTGATCGTCACGGAGAATGGGGTCAGTGACGACACGGGGACCCTGGAGGATCAACCCAGAATTGACTATCTCAAGGCGTACATAAACGAGGCCATAAAAGGTAACCCGTCTACTTGTAATATCATTTAACTAACACAGATGTATCAAAGTTGAGAGGGCCAGTGGTACAGCGCTCGCCTGATGCGCGGTCCATCTAGGATCTATACCCGTCGATGGGCCAATTAGGCTATTTCTCGCTTTAGCTAGTGCACCACGACTGGTATAGCAAAGGCCGTGGTATGTGCTATCCCATCTGTGGGATGATACATATATAAGATCTATTAATATAAAAAATATAGCGGGTTTTCTAACACGATGTCAATTTATTCTCGTGGTGTTGTTACACAAAACAAACTTTTAAAAGTTTTTGTATCAAATTTGAATGAACATTTCTACTTAACGGGAAATAGAATTACGTTCCATTTGTATTATTAAAAAAAGTATTTACGAAATAAGTTTTACAAAGTAGTTATTGCTTTCTGTTGCTTGTTGGGCGTTTTCCTCATTTTGATGAAATATTTGTACACCTGATGTTATAACCGTTTTGCAGCATCCAGGGCACCTAGAAATGGAAGAATGTTTTATTTAATAACACACTATTCAACGCATTTTAATTACAGTTATATGGCGTCAGACGTATGGTTAAGAACCACACCGATAATGAGAGAGGAAACCAGCTGTCGCCACGCAAGAGGCTACTCTTTTCAATTAGCAGCAAGGGATCTTTTATATGTAGCATCCTACAGACAGGGAAGCGCATACCACGGATTTTGTTATACCAGTCTGGAGCACTGGATGGAATGAGGAATAGTCCAATGGGCCTAGTAGTCTAGGGAGTTATGTTCATTTTTTGAAGGTTGCATTTTTTTTTGTTCAAGTTAATACAATTTTGGTCATATGTTCCCATGACCTACCTGAACCAGAAATCCATTGGTAGCATTTTTTCTGACCACTATCATGTGAGCCATCTTGAAATTCAAAATGGCCGTCATTTTCATATAATTTCTTTATATATCTCCAGACCGGCCTCGGTGGCGTCGTGGTAGGCCATCGGTCTACAGGCTGGTAGGTACTGGGTTCGGATACCAGTCGAGGCATGGGATTTTTAATCCAGATACCGACTCCAAACCCTGAGTGAGTGCTCCGCAAGGCTCAATGGGTAGGTGTAAACCACTTGCACCAACAAGTGATCCATAACTGGTTCAACCATGGTTTGTGCTATCCTGCCTGTGGGAAGTGCAAATAAAAGATCCCTAGCTGCTAATCGGAAGAGTAGCCCATGTAGTGGCGACAGCGGGTTTCCTCTCAAAATCTGTGTGGTCCTTAACCATATGTCTGACGTCATATAACCGTAAATAAAATGTGTTGAGTGCGTCGTTAAATGAAACATTTCTTTCTTTCTTTATATATTTCCACTCCCATTTAACACAGAAACATATTTTTGGGTCTATTTAAACATATTATGTTAGTGAATTAAAATATTGTTTTTATTATTCATCTCACATGGCAACCATCTTGAAATTCAAAATGGACGTCATTCCATGTTATTTTTTTCTCTATCTTTACTCCCATTAATCACAGAAAAATAATTTTGGTGTCAGTTTACATCTATGAGCTCAGATAATTATTTTGTAAAAAGGAAAATTGTTGTCTCATCTTGGCAGCCATCTTGAAATTTAAAATGGCTACCACTTTAATATATTTTTTTCAAATATCTCAACTCCCGGTTAACGTGGAAGCATAATTTTTTGTCCATGTACCTTTCTGTATTCCATGCATTGGATCGTTTTCATTTATATAGTCATTGAATCATGAAAACAATCTTGAAATTCAATATGGCTGCCATTTTAATACATTTGTCTTATATCTCAACTCATGCTTAATGGAGAAGCACAATTGTGTTGTCTAAATGTATATTTCAGTGGTCAATGAATCTAATTCTTTAGATTTATAGTCATCCAATTATGGCAAACATCTTAAACTTCAAAATGGCAGCCATATGAAAATTCAAAATGGCCACCAATGTAATCATTTGGCAAATACCTTTTCTCATAGTCTACATACAAATGCGACTTTTGTGTTCATTAGTACAAACTAATGAAATAAAGGAACATAGCAACTGTAAATTGTATTGCATAATGGCATATTCTAGGCATCTACTTCATCTGTAATAGTATGCACATTGCAGCAGTCCTCATCAGTTTCACGTTTGCAACACTCTGTACATTGAAGGTTGTGTCGCTTAATCTAAATTACAGTACATCTATTTGAACACTTACTGACACCACAATTGCATCTGATCAATTCCACCACATATTCTGGTGCAGCTTGTACCTCTAACAGCAGTCACAAATATACCAAGTTTGCATGGATCAAGAATGTCCAGATGTAGCATGACATCTTGAGCTCAGAAATGTGCTTGGAGGTGTGCTCTTTGGGTATGCTGTTTTCATACCCCAGATGTAGGTTGCAGTGTTTCCACACTTTGGTTTGGTGATGGGGTTTTTTAACTTTTCATCTTAGAATAGCTGCATCAGTTGTAGAAATGACCCTTGTGCTTGGTTCCATGCAGTGAAATCTGCACATTTTCACTGACCTCTTTGTATGGTTCATCACCGATTCCAACCTGACTTTGGTGTTACTTATATGTGGAGCTTTCGTAAATACATTGAATTCTCTTTATTGGTGTCCACCATCACCAATTGTCCTGTTGTGTCATATTCAGTTACAGCATGAACATCTGGTAATCTGAGTCTATCTCTGGATACAGTTCATTATACAATGTTTGCAGGTTGATCTGGTTGTGATTTGCATATAATTATTTGTGTATCCTAATGGTGATAAAAACCCAACAGTTTGTCTTTGATGTAAAAATCCACCTCATTGCCTGGCCCGATTACTTCACGAGTATGAGGAATCATGTGTCATTGTCACATCATGGCCTGCACTAGTTTTCGATATCGTAGTGCTCGGATAGCTTCGAAAATCTGTAGCCTGGTTAGTAGAAATATCTGATGTCATCTTTCATAAATATTATTGTGTTAAAAGGTAAATCTTACACCCATGTAACCATCTAATAGTGAATCAAAGCATGCAGGAAATGCTTCCGTTAGAAGTGAATTTATGCACCAGACACAGACTTAGTTCTTATCCTGAGAAGATCACACACATACTGATCCCACTAATTATCGCTACAGACGTAAGTCGCAACCAGATCAACATGCAACTAACTGATGATGAACTGGAAAGAAAGAAAGAAATGTTTTATTTAACGACGCACTCAACACATTTTATTTTACGGTTATATGGCGTCAGACATATGGTTAAGAACCACACAGATTTTGAGAGGAAACCCGCTGTCGCCACTACATGGGCTACTCTTCCGATTAGCAGCAAGGGATCTTTTATTTGCGCTTCACACAGGCAGGATAGCACAAACCATGGCCTTTGTTGAACCAGTTATGGATCACTGGTCGGTGCAAGTGGTTTACACCTACCCATTGAGCCTTGCGGAGCACTCACTCAGGGTTTGGAGTCGGTATCTGGATTAAAAATCCCATGCCTCGACTGGGATCCGAACCCAGTACCTACCAGCCTGTAGACCGATGGCCTGCCACGACGCCACCGAGGCCGGTAATGATGAACTGGGTTCAGAAAGAAAATCAACATTACCAGGGTTGCATGTAGTAACTGGATGTGACACCACAGAAAAAATTGATGGTATATGCAAACAAATGTTATTGAATGTATTCGGGAAAGCTCCACTGGCTATATCTGGAGCTCTTAGCCAGCTTCAAATTACTGATGAATCATATAAAGAGGTCAGTACTCCATGGTACTAAGCCCAAGGGTCATTTGTATAATTGATGCAGCTATTCTGAGAGGATAGAAGTTCAAGACACCATCACCAAATCAAAGTGTGGAAACACTGCCAGATATCTAATAAAAGCATACCCAAAGAGCATATCTCCAAGTAAATTTTCTAGCTTAGGGTTCCATGCTACACCCAGTGATCTAGACCCATGGTTGGATCAAGGAGGATATATTTGTAAATGTGGTTGAAGGTGCAAGCTGCACCAGAGGCTGTGATAGAACTGATCAGATGCAACTGTGGTATCAGTAAGTGTTTAAAGGTAAGGTCAACTCAAATAAGAGCCTTATGTGTTGGAAAGATGTATACCCGGACCACCAACACATACTGACACTTTAGCAAATGATAAACGCGTAATTTTAGAGTTAATAAAAAAACATGATTATTCCTGCTACCTGGGGGCAGCCATTTTCTTTCGTTTTTGTGACGTCCGGTGGGATAGCTTGGGGCGAAGTGACGTCAGCTCCTGACCATCTCCTGTATGTACAGTGTAAACAAAAGCAGTAATTTTCGACAAGGCGCTTCTCTTTGATCAACCTGACTTGTAAAACAGCATAAATGAAGTAATAATATAATAAACTATTTAACTAAATATATTTCAAGTTGCATTAATGGAACAAAATGGGGTTATAGTATTTTTCTCTGTTTAATAATCCAAAGGAAAAATGTACACTATTAGGCCTATTGATATGCTACGTTGGAGCAAAAACGACAACCCACGATACCCAAGTGATATTTTTCTTTTCTTTGGGACTACGTAATTGGTCGGTTCTGTGGTTTTAGATGGAAAAGTCTACTTAATCAATAGTTTTACAGAACTATTTACAGTAATAAACCATGTCCATTACAATTTTAGGGGCGACAGGTAATATTCCACAATACCGGTATGTATTTTTGTGTCTAGACAGCGTCAATTAATTGGCTCGTCTGGTTACCAATCAAATACACACCTGCCAATCAGGAATCACAGGTAGAAGCAACTAACAGCATAGACCAATTAACTAAGAAAACGCTCCGTGTATCATTTCAGTACATAGGTTAATGCATGGGCAAAACATTGTTAATTGTTTCGACTTGTTGTGTAGCCACTTTGACAATGGTATTTTATTTTGTATTGAAAAATAATATATATAGTGCTGGATATACTTATTGCTGGCTTACTGGGATGTGTATTATTACAGAACATTGCAATGTATGACTATTTATCATCCCGCAAAAACCAGGTAGATTGTGTTTCTCTAGTTCTAAGGCTCATTCCTGACGTTACGCGTTAAGTATTACGTAACCACCAGCTCGCCAGAGGGCGTACTCATTGAGATGGTACAAAATGGCTGCGCCCGTTATATATAATAGCCGTCACATTTAACCGTTTTATTAATTAACTATACGATTATACGTGTTGATATTAAGCAACAATGTGCATTATATATCGTTGTGTATGCATACCAGGCCAAATGCCTTAATTGTCCTCTCCTTTAAGTAGATGAACCTGTAAGGAATACAACCCGCAATGTACAGAACTCTACAAGTGGTGATGGTTGCTGCAATACACATGCCATTACAGACGAAGTAGATGCCTAATCAGGGGTCACAATGGAAAATAATTAATTTTAGTCAATTTTCAGATACATGTATGTAGGCTATTTCTTTAGAAATTATTAAAAAGTGGCTAATTTAAACAACATTCAATTAGCCAGATACTAAATGTGTGAGCCCTGCTAATATGTCATTGTGAATCACAGTTTACAGTTGGTCTGTTCCTCTGTTTCATTAGTTTAAAATCTAGAACATGAAAGTCATTAGTAATGCAATATTTTAATTATTTCACATAAAATGTATGTGGACTAGGAGGAAAAATATTTGCCAAATGATAAAATAGACCTCTTTCACATTCCCATTGCGCATGTGCGCGAAGAGTACTGTCCCTTGCCGAATTGGACGGTATCGAGGTTATATACAAATTGGGGGGCATGATCGACAGTTGTCATGAGCGTCGTGAATAGCTTCGTAGGAGCTGTGAATCTCTAGCAACTAACGTACATATTTCGTATCAGATGTTAAAATGGCTGCGAAAAACGGTCTACTAAAGTTTACATCGGAATGGTTTGAGACCAAAAGCAGTGAAACATTAACTTAGACGAAGTCTCTGGAGCCGCCTGTCAAGGGTATTTTAACAACGCAAAATTAAAAGATTCATACAATAAAATTAACTTTAGTGTAATGTGTTTTTTCACTTTTAACAATTAGAATTATAGTTAAATACTCCAGTGATGATTAATTCTCCACATGTATCAGTATTTAAAATGTAATCAAATATGCCTCCTCTTCCCCCTAAAACCCCCAACTCACATAGACCTTTATCACAGCTCTATTTTCCCCCTTATCGTTTCATTAAAAAAAGACAGTCGTACAACTACTAATCAATGTTACATGTCTATCCACAAATTATTTATTTATGTATTTATTTTTTACTTATTTATTTATCTTACTTTATTTATTATTTTATTTTATTTTATTTTCACTGTCATTTATATCAGATACATACAACTTCACTTGAAATAATATCTGATATTTACGAAGTTTTAAAACATATATGAGCCGTCACAGGCGAAACCCTACAAATTAGCAGACGTCGGAAACCGAGTACACGCGGCTCAAAGTTTGACATCACATGTGAACGTGGAAGTAAACGTTGACATGCTGTTTGCGTTGTTTGTTTTGAAGAATTTAGAAGATGACATCTTCTTCTTTACATGAAGATCAGTTTGAAGTAAACATATATCTGTATGTACAATAGTGTTTGGTTACTATTTTGTATTTTGAACATTGGTCGAGATCGTTAACAATACCATCAGCACTTTTATAAGTATAGGGAGGAGTCCTATATATCGATATGGTATGCAAGTATCACACGTTTTTATAACGTACATGATTATACATAACCATGTACAACAACCTTTCCAGAGTGGTAGTGGTAGACACATGCAACCCGATACGACCCTAATTTGATGTTTGGTCTAACTTATGAATAGTGTATATAAGTTCAGGCTCGTAGCCAGTATGATTAGCGGGGGGTGGGGGGGGGGGAGAGAATCGAAATTTCATGTAAAGGGAACTCATCAAACGCGAGCGTCGAAGGCGCGGAGCCGTAGATGGGGGGGGGGGGAGGGGGTTTCCCCATATATAGATATATATATATATATATAACCCCTTGCCAAACAATGAGATGATGCCGGTTACACGAACACGAACTTGTGTTGCGAAATATACGTTAACAAGTTGCATTAAGTTGTGGTATGCATGTAAAATGGCCTGGTCACAGAGCTACAACAAGAAACCGTTTGTTTTCAGTCGTACCAATGTATTTATAATAAATGATACATGACATACTTCTCACATCCCACAAACAGGATAGCATACACGACGTCCTTTGATGGATCATTGGTTGGGACGGGAAATAATCAAACGGGCCCACTGAGGAGGATCGAACTTTCAGCAAATGGAACCTCAGACAGACGTTCTTGTTACGTTATCCCGGTCATTTGGGGACAAGGACTTTTATATGTAAAATCCGATATATATTTTTTTTCATTTGAGCGGAACTCTCAATCCTGCGTGGGGGGATCGTACCCCCTGGCTACGGGCCTGACATGGTACTTAATATGCTTCAAACGAAGTACCTTATGACTGCGAATAATAAACCCTCATGAGTTTATAATAAAGAGACCATCCTGAGTTTGTAACTATATTATCAAGCTGTTGGCTAGTCTAATATGTTATAAACAAAACTTACATCTTTATTAGGTTAAATAATCTTGCTTCGAATTTAAATAGCTGTATATGCAATACAGTTATATTTCTGACCATTTTCCGGTCGGTAGCAACCAAGAAGTCCGGAGGGGGGGGGGGGGGGGGGGGGGGAGGACTATAGCCCCACTTTTATAAACCCGGTTTAAAATATGGTTTTTGACACCCCACCACCACCACCACCACCAACTAGACTGTGTCCCTCCACTACAGATTGTGCCCCCTCTCCTCCCCCAACTCCAGATATCATTCCTACGGGCCTGATTCTAATGTTTTATATACCATAGCTCAACTTTCATATATATATAATTTAATTTTATTCCAAATACCGAACAAAATTTTAA
Organism: Gigantopelta aegis; assembly: GCF_016097555.1. Lineage (NCBI taxonomy): Eukaryota > Metazoa > Mollusca > Gastropoda > Neomphalida > Peltospiridae > Gigantopelta > Gigantopelta aegis. The sequence continues at coordinate 15,241,337 of NC_054704.1, forward strand.
ATAACTTGGTGAAAAGAAACCCGACAAGAATCCTGAATGTATTTATCTGTATAATGCTTTATAAATATTTAAATTATGTTAAATACAATACATATCTGCATACATACACGCGCGCACACATTAATATTATTTCAGCCCATATCCGATATTTATTGCGTACGAATCCGAACCTATGGTTTGTCGGGCGTTAACAACAAAATATTTTTTATTTCGTGATAAGCAATAATTCACAAATGTCTCCAATAAGTCTTGTTGGATGTTGACAGAATTTTCGGGTTCCCTACTGATAGAATAATTAATCATGGAGATATTCACATTCCTATTGCGTGGCCTCCCATTGTCTATGCCCCCCCCCCCCCCCCCCCCCCCCCCCCAACTTGTCCACAGGTCTATTTTTGCGAGATCTCGCTTGAGTTTGCGTCCTCGAGTTACCCCGCAACGGGCACATGCGCAGTGGAATGTGAAAGAGGTCTATTGGTGGCCATCTTTAAGTCTCCATATGGCTGCCATTTTGAATTTTAACGTAGTTCCATGATTGGAGGATGGTTATAAAAACATCACCCTTTAATTCATTGATCCTAAAAATGTACAGACAAAAATAATTGTGCTTCTGCCTTAACCGGAAGTTACGATATATGAAAAATAAATTAAAATGGTGACTATTTTGAATTTCCAGATGGCTGCCACGGCTGGATGACTATAAAAATGTCATCAATAAATTCATGGCTACACAAAAAATATTGTGTTTCTATGTTAACCGAGACTTAAGATATATGGAAAAATATATTAAAATGGTGGCCATTTTGAATTTCAAGATGGATGCTTAGGTCAGACAACAATTTTTGTTTTCATAACTTCATTCACTGAGTTCATAAATGTAAACAGATACCTAAATTGTTGGTGTGGGTCAACTGTGAGTAAATATATATATATAAGAATATTTACTTGGTGGCCATTTTGAATTTCAAGATAGTTGTCATGCCCAAATGACTAAATAAAATGTTATCAACGAGTTCATTGCCCTCAAAAATATAAATAGACACAAGAATTGTGTTTCTATGTTAATTAAGAGTCAAAATATATGTAAAATATCCCCAAATTATGGCCATTTTGAATTTCAAGATGGCCGCCATGATCAAATGACTGACAAACATGCTACCAATGGATTTCTAATTTTGGATAGTCTTAAGAATAAAAAGAAATACATTTTACTGACTTGAGCAAAAAAAAATGCAAATTTACATAACTGCCTGGACTATAGGCCGACCTCGCACCAGGGGACGCTTTACCACTGGACTATGTCCCCATCCTCAGAACACGAATGCATGTCATCATGTTTTTGTTAAAACATCAATTGGATAATTATACTTTAAAACATTTAGTTATATTTGTTGTCAGTATTTGATATGCCTTAATCAGGGCCGATTGTTGGTAGGGGTTGGGTTTTTTGTTTTGTTTGGGGGGGGGGGGGGGGTGAGATGAATTCTCGGAACAAAGGAATATGGAATGCGCAAGACATAAGGGGTACGGAGGTATGCCCCCTGGACATTTTGAAATCTAGGTTACATACTTAAAAGGTCAATATCAATAACCAGTAAGTTTCTATTACTTTTACCGCTAGCTACGGCTCTGTTAATGTGCGGGTTCTTTTAATAGAACGTAATATTTATTCACTTCTTTTTCAGCTATAAAACTCGATGGTTGTAATGTTGTTGGCTATACCGTCTGGTCCATCTTGGACAATTTTGAATGGCGTAGTGGTTTCACAGAAAAGTTTGGACTCAACTACGTAAATTTCTCCGACCCAAACCGACCACGAATTCCTAAGAAGTCTGCTTTATTCTACAAAAATGTTATCTCAAATCGAGGCTTTCCTAAACCAGCATCTGGAGGCACGATAGTTGTGGGCTCAAGCTGGTGTGCCTCTTTGCTCTTCTTAATAGTGTGTTGTTTTTAGTTACAAGGTCTAATAGAGGTCACATGCCCATCGGGCGTTAACAACAAAGCATTTTTTATTTCGTGATAAGCAATAATTCAGAAACATTCCCAATAAGTATTTGTTGGAAGTCGACAAAATTGTAGGGTTGCCTACTGATAGAATAATTAACAATAAAGCTAATTCACATTCCTATTGTGTGGCCTCGCATTATCCATGCCCATCATGTAACAGGGCTATTTTTCCGAGATCTCACGTGAGTTCACGGTTAGCATTCACGAGTTGCGGAGTAGCATATGCGCAGTGGAATGCGAAAAACCTCTATTATAACTCAGTCTGTTATAAAACAGAATGAAATACATTATTGTACAGTTTTCGTTTAAAAAAGGTAATTTAAAAGATAATAATAAAACGTAATCTTTTACGATTAAATTATTTACACGTCGTATTTACAAATACCAAAACTATTTTCAAATTCTGGTTAAAAATTGACTGATAATCCATTTATATTCATAGTAATTAGTGAATACTAGAAATGTATGTGGCTGTTTTCTTGCTTTCTAATAGGTACATGTATATAGAATGCAAATAAAATATATTAACAGGGTCTGGTTTTAGTTCATAATGCTATACTATTATTTATACGTGCATATGAATGTGCACAGAAGTTGTGTTTCTGACTGAATCTGTTTTCAGCTCCACAGAGAGACAGAGAACTTGGAGGTCACAGTACATATATAAATAAACATTATACCTTGAATTATATACTCATGAAAATTACAGCCAAATAATTTAAAAACAGAAAATAATCATTTCTATTAGAGGATCTCTAGCGGACGACCGACGGAACTGGTCGCATTCAGATGAGGCGACCACTCCGTTATGGCACGGATTCCTGGCTGATGTTGCCGACAAGTTTGCTATATTTTTGCTGTTTCTGACGATCCTAATAAATGTTTAGGGCCGGTGTATATCTTGCTATGTCTCTGGAAAATTGCATATGAAAAATATGATCTGCTAATCGTTATTGAAACCTATAAATCAACAGTGAGGTTAGTCTCCGACAGTCATCAGGCCTCTCCCAAGGACTCAGGGTTCTCTATTTGCGGTCAAGTATTAATTTTGCCTTTGCATAAGGTGAAAGTTAAAGCTTTCTTTTTTAAACGACACCACTAGAGCACTTTGATTAATTAATCATCGGCTATTGGATGTCAAATTGTAGAAGACGATGAAGGGAAGGAAATGTTTTATTAAACGACACACTCAACATATTTTAATTACGGTTACATGGTTAAGGACCACAGATAATTTTTTTAAAACCCTACTGCCGCCAATCCATGGGCTAGTCTTCTTCGATTAGCAGGAAGAGATCTTTTATATGCTCTATCCCGCAGACAGGGAAGTACATACCATGACTGGAACGAGAAATAGCCCAATGGACCCACCGACTGGGATTGATTCTAGATAGACCGCACCTTTGTATAAAGCCATAAGTGGGGGTTTTAAAAGGCTACCGGACTAAAATACCTGAAAATTCTGGATTTAAGAAAAGAATTTTTTTTTTATTATTATTATTATTATAAAGACTTAGTATCTAAAGATCACAACATATTAGTCTGCCCTATCCAAGGCTATTGTAGTACATACGTAATTGGTGTATTGACAGAAGACACACTTCTGACAAAACAAAGTTAAAGGAATACTTTTAGAGTAACCTTTGTGAATGCAGTGTGCCAAAATAAAGCTTTTTTGTGTAAAACGTTTACGTTCTAGAAAGAAAAAAACCCTGAAAGACAGAAATATCGCCACAAATCAGTTTGGCTGTGTGTTCTGCGACATTCCTAAATAAAACAAGCCGTTGGGAGTCTCCTACAAGCACGTAGTACGTGCAGTTTTTAAAATCTGCCAAGTAAAATACACGTTGCCGTCGTTTGTTTTCAGTTGCTGGCTTTTATTTTCTTGTGAAGTTTATGTCTGCAGTTTAGATAATTACTCTAGTAATCTCTGTACCATGGATACATTAATATTTTGGTGGTGAATCAAGCGCGGCTCTCTCTCTCTCTCTCTCTCTCTCTCTCTCTCTCTCTCTCTCTCTCTCACTACTACTACTCTTTCTCTCATCCTCTCTCTCTCATCAATCAATCAATCGTTGAACGGATGAGTTTTTCACCAAGAGATTGATAGCATAATGTTTCCAATAATAAGTTTAAATATTATTCAGTGTATAATAAAATGATCATCAAATAATTGTTTGCATTATGTTTTAATACATATAAAACAAATACGCAAGTCACATAACACAATTTTAAAAGCTCTAAAATATAAGTAATGTATACGGAAATGAATTTTTCCTTTGAATATTCATAATACTGCTTTGAGATCTGAAAATGTCGCATAAATCATTACAATCCCTTTGACATGCACATTTATAAATAATCACTTTCCGGCTACGTGTATGCAGTCGCAGTAATATATTCACAGCACCATTCAAGGCCATAAGCACTAATGTTTTCTTTTCTCCTGAAAACTCTTGTTGTAATAACGTGTTAAATAAATAAGGTACTCTGACCGGATGTTCCGCCTACTTCTGATACAATTCATCGATTAATATCGATTGCAATCGATGCCTTGTGTAATTATCAAGCGTAAAGTAGGAATACTTGGGTTCCTTTTCTGTTCATGTGTTTTCCTTCTTGTCTTGTTTTTTGTTTTTGGTTGGGGGGGGGGGGGGGGTTCAAATGAATTCATCGCTTTTCCACTTGAGGCGAGTAAACTGTGGTGAGTTTTGTAATGACATCAGCGATTTTGTTCTGGATGAAAAGTCAAGGAAGTCACTATCTGCACGTGGGATACCGACATGACACTTCCGGTGTTTCGCGGCGACGTCAGTCAGTGATGTGGTGCTTCCCTCAAGACTGCTGACGTCAGGCGTGGATCCCTGAAGCTGGTACATGCAACGAAGCTGTAAGATACTGGCTCGCAGATCGACGAACTGTTTCAGTAGACATTTGTCTTGTTCTTTCATCTGAAGCTGAAAAACATAAAAATAAAAATAGTACTAGTACATATTAAAAAAGGTCTCGCCCAGGTTATTTTATACTGTTTAATATAAATGCAGGGTTTTTCCAATGAAGGGATATGACATCTCATCAAAATGTGTGTCAGAATAAAATAAAATTATGTATTCACATTAACAGGACCGACAAAACGAAATCTGAAGCGAGGAGGTCTATGCAGTCTTATTGACAAGTCTAGAGGAAGGTTTCGTAACACGTCAAACAGTATTTCAGCAGGTCAAAGTGCACCCAACTTTTCATTCCACATTTAACGCTACCAGTCCTGCCGTTGGTAATAAATGTGACAGTTTCTTTGTTGTCATAAAATGTTTCATTTGGCCAGTAAAGACTTCTATTTTAATGTGAACTAGTACCGTGTCCTACTAATAGGATGACAATGTGTGTGAATACAGGGTAATCATAGACGCTTCCCGTTATGTCTGAAATGAACAGCGTACCACCATTTGTTCTTATGGTGGGGTGGTAATGTATATATACATGGTGTACCTATTGATTGTAGCAGTTTTACACATGTATGTGTCTATTGTCTATGATATTTGATTTGATGGCATACACCCTTTAGTGCTGAGACAAGTATTAATCGGTTTTCACTCCATTTTAAAACTGAGTAAAATTGTGGCATCGTGTTGTCTATGAACTAATGGCCATTACATGTTTAGGTCCACTTTAAACAAAACCATTATAGTTTATTATTTTTATTATTCACTTTTCACTCTTCTGTTTTTAAATCCTAGTTTCGGTCCTATACCGCACACGTGCACACTGCTTTATAATGATAATTACATGGGAATGATCGCATAACATTTCATTTGTTTCTATAACCTGGTTAAACGCGTCATGTCCAGAACCTTTGTCAATGTTCATGCGTGTAATGAACACGAAAACCAACATGCCTGTATATATCGGACTACAGACACATTCAACAAGGAAAGCAAAGCGTGTGTAAGCTTAAGTGAGCCAACATCGCGACGATCAGTGGACGTGTATACGTTTAAGAGTTTGTACACGTTGCAGTTTTACACGGTATGCGTGGATTACAGGAGTCACATGTCTTCAGCGACTGTTCAAAACGAAATGATGTCAAAGACAAACAACACTTTGACATGGAAAGATGGAAAGAAAGAAATGTTTTGTTCAACGACGCATATATAATTATGTCTGTTCTAAGAAATTAACTTAACAGAAAACATGTCCCAAGTATGATTTACTCGCACTAATTTCCCTAATCCCATCACACATGGTACCCTGGCGAAATATCCTGGGTAAATCCTCGATTACAGTGTTTATTTAATAAAACTTTAATTTATCACATACTGGTTACAACGTTTGGCTTATCAGTTTTTGCAAATCCATCCTGTTCCTGGTCGTCCTTAGAAACGAAAAGGTTCGTACCTCGAAAACTAGGAAACGTCAACCGGACCTTACAAATATTTCTTATCAGAGAAGTCATCAGTACTGTTAAAAAGGTCATGGTCACTTCCTCCTTCCCCATTCCAGGAAAATGTTAGGTAGGGCCCTCTTAGCATTACCTTTTCCTCCCCATCCCCTCCCCGTCAAATAAAATGTTTGACCGTTTCTTTATTAAAAGATGACAGAATACTCGTGGAGTCCAGAGGATGTCACTGTTTGTTGTATTAGCAGGATTAAATCTGAACAAATGACAGATTTATGGCCGACTCTTAAAAGATGATATTCTAATTTTAGGGATTACAAATCTTAATTTGTACACGCTTTAGTGTTGAGAGGAGAAACAAACGACCACCCACGCACCGCCGTGGCTTAACGCCAGTACACCGCATGTCTTCCTATTTGGTTTTCATTCTGGAGAGCCCAAGTTGGTCAACAGCACATCGTCGCAATGTAGCATCGCCACAAGCGGTGGTATTTGCTCTGTGCATGACATAATCAGCCAAACGACTTGGGTAAAGCAAATAAGACGGGCCACGTGTTAGTAAGGCAAATACATGCTAATTCAGGAAAGGAAAACTTTCGCTGATAAACAAAACGCAGCAAATATGCAGCTTGTTTGACTAGGGAATATTTATATCTCGAAAACATCCTGACTTTTTGTTTGGGAGACTTTGGTGTTCAGATTGAACGTAAATAAAGTAAAACAAATACAGGTGCATGTATACACAACCATGCTAAAACAAAATATAGGTGCCAGACTAGAATCCACGGAAGTCGTTCTTACACACACATTATGGAATTAGTCTAACACCCCTGCCCCACTCTCTCTCTCCCTCCCTCCATATCTATGATTGTAAAGATACTACTTCCTTTTCTCCGTCTATCTGTCTATCTATCCATATATATATATATATATATATATATATATATATATATATATATATATATATATATGAAACATGTCTAAACCTAATATTTATCCGATTTAGACAGGATCCGGTGTAATCAGAGGGTAGCGTTTTTGTTGGGGTTTTTTTTTTAATTTAGCAAATTCGGGACCATGACACTTGGCAGGTTTTAACAGAATTCCTGTTTGTTCAGGGTCCGGTTTAGACAGGTTTAACTATATATTTATGTGTTGTGTGTGTGTGTGTGTGTCTGGTGTCTCTCTCTCTCTCTCTCTCTCTCTCTCTCTCTCTCTCTCTCTCTCTCTCTCTCTCTCTCTCTCTCTCTCTCTCTCTCTCTCTCTCTCTCTCTCTCTCTCTCTCTCTCTCCCTCCCCGATTGAATAAAGTATATTGCGGAACCAATGAAATGAAAACGTAGGACACTTTTTGTTAGGCATGTAGTAAGTGAACCGCCGTGCGACCAAGCTTTTAAGAAGTTTCATCTTGACAATGGACGGCATTGTGTGATGTTATAGGACGAGATATGTTGACGATCTCTGTGACAAATGTTCCGCTATGACCAGCTTCCTTGATCAGCGTCACTGTGTGGTATACGTAGTGCGTCCTGACGTTTATCATCCCTTGTTCAACTTAAAACATTCGTGGGTCTCTTTGATACTATGACAAAGGTTTCCTTTAGTAGGAGTGTTTCAGATTAGTAAAACTGCCAGACATTTAAAGCTGGAACTTAAATGGGGGAGGAATGGTTATGACGCAGATAAATGATTAACTTTATAATGCGTACTCGGTAAGCTGGAATTTTGTAGACAAATAAACCAACTGTAGTTTTAGCTACGGGTGTTCACTGACCTAACTTGTGCCCAATTATTTTGTATATATACATTATATACAATAAGATATGTTTTGAATCAAGTGACCTTTTTAGTCAGACTTTCTGTCAAAAAATAAGTGGTTATATATAGGTTTGAAATATTTTGAAATTGGACAATGCCTTTCACGCGCTTTGGCAAATTTTAAACAACAATTACCTTACTATCATCTATCTAAAAAGTAAAAATATATATTCATTAATTTCTAAACTTTTAGGGTTCGCAATTATTTTATTTATATATATATATATATATATATATATATATATATATATATATATATATATATATATATCCATTTTCTTTCCCACACATATACCCACGTGTACACACACACTACCTTAAAATAATATATATGTCTGTGTCTGTGTGTCTCTCTCTCTAACTCAAACTCAAACTCTCGTGTGTGTGTGTGTACACGTGGGTACACGTGAGTATATGTATGGGAATGGGAGGGGGTGGGTTGTTTTGAAGAATTCTGACGAATGAGAGTGATGACTATAGGGAAGAACCAGATATTGGGGTTTCTTGTTTTTTTACGTGTTTTCGATATAGTGTATTTTACAGAACAGTTACGCGCTTATTGACTTTTTAATATAGTATATATAAAGAATACTACATGAGTGGCCGTTAGATACCACTAAACTCACTAGTTGCTTTGAGATGTGACTTATTATGTCTAATGAGAGAAAGCAAGTTGGTAACGTTTTCAAACCAGTTGTAAGCTAAATGGAATCTAACGGACACGATTGTAGTATTCTGTTTGTTGCATATATAGTCCGATAAACGGGATTTGTTTTTTCAATTAAAATCTATTTACGGCGCTTTCACTACATGCAGTTAACGTATACGTCTTATTCAAATCTGTTTTGATGGTGTTTTATCGGCCTCGGTGGCGCAGTGGTTAAGCCATCAGACTACAGGCTGGTAGGTACAGGGTTCGCAGCCCAGTACCGGCTACAACCCAGGGCGAGTTCTTAAGGGCTTAATGGGTAGGTTTATGGCAACTACACCCTTTTCTCTCTCACTAACCACTAACCCACTGTCCTGGACAGACAGCCCAGATAACTGTGGTGTGTACACAGTACAGGGTGTTTGAACCTTGAATGGATATAAAATGAAATGATGGTGTTTCGGTTCATTTATGTCGAACTTCGTTGTGTGACATCACAAATCTCACACAGTATTCTCTCCAACGAGTGTTCATTGACCTTGGTAGATGGTTCTGCCCCAGTCATCACTCACATTCGTCAGAATTCTTCAAAACCACCTACTCCCTCCCATTCCCACACATATACCCACGTGTACACACACACACACACACAAACACAGGAGAGAGAGAGAGAGAGAGAGAGAGAGAGAGAGAGAGAGAGAGAGAGAGAGAGAGAGAGAGAGAGAGAGAGAGAGAGAGAGAGAGATTATTAGTATGATTCACTTATTCACAATACATCGGTGCCTTATGTTGACTTGGATACAAAACAAAACTGCCCTGAATAGCAAAATCCTGAAGGTAAACAGCATACGTTTGATAATAAATAACTTAGAATTAACATCGAAACCTCATGATACTATATCAAAAAAGCTAGGATAGAAGTAAACAAACATACGATTTCTTGCCTAATCCATCTGAGGGCAATGCCAAGGTCTTTCTCTCTGGAAATCAGGTCGTCAGTGAGACCATTTCGAGGTACAGCAGATTTCGTCTTGTTTAGCTGCTGCTTGTATCGTTGGGGCAGCGTCACGTGTGCGGTCGGTTCGTCTGATGCAGGGTTGACGTCCTCGCACGAAGGTTCGGCTATTAGCATCGACATACTGCGATCTGAGGACACCAACACTGTCGCTCCCAGTTCGCCTTCTTCCATGGTGACACTTCTCATGATGACTTGTTAAACTGTTGACAGAGAATATTGGGCCGGTGTACTATTTTCTGAAATAAAAAACAGTATTTCTTGTAATACTTTTGAAATGCTAAATGTATCATTAAAATATAAAATATTGGTTACGGCAATCCAACGTAATAAAAATTTTTTTAGAAAAAAGTAACAAAAGAATCAACCTCCACTGAGGGGATTCGAACCACAGACTCTCAGTACGATAGTCTAGCGCTCTACCAACTAAGGAAATTCTCACTAGCTACTGCCAGTAGAAGCACTTTATCCAAACACTACTACATACTCCCCCCTCAAGTGAAGTTACCTTCTGGAGCTGTGGGCCAAACACTACTACATATTTTATTAGTCATGAAAATGTTCAGTTATTAAATATGCATTATTTACTTAATATTCAATACAAATTAACATTGGGCCCTGCTAATCACACGTGAAAACGGTGCATTAAATCACGAATTTAAAAATAATTTAAATGAATCAAACCGAATCGATGACATATACACTCACATGTTAATGTAGAAATTAAAGTGAATATATTTTATATTAAATAATTGCCTAAAATGACGATTTATTTAGCGGTTAGACATATCTTGGTGGTTTCACAAAACACTACTTGTATTAGTGGTGTTATAATTTATGAGGCGAACAAGTAACTTTTATCAGCATGTCACACGTAAACTACAATAACCAGACAGCAGTATAAAACGTAAAATTAATAATCAGAGCACGGTAATAAGTAATAAGTATAATCTTCTTCAAAATAAAAAAGGCCACTTTTATAACAGTTAGTTGAGATAGAGCACCATATAATTACGGAAGGTGTGATTTTTCACATATACGGTTAGATATTAGAAATAATGAGAGTGAAGGGCGCAAGGAACTGGGAATTAGGATGTTGTTGGTATTAAGCGCCAAATTATTTTTATCGCACTATTATCGTTTAAGAAATTTCAGTATTAAATAAACAGGACCAATTGTGGAGAAAAAAAAAGCTACACAATTACATCTAAAAACCAGAGAATATTGACTGATATAATATGAGTTACCTCTTCTTGTACAACATAACCAAACAGGTAAAAAGTAAACATACATTTAATGTATATATATACATATACCGAAAGTTAATTCATTTATGTATGTATCTATAATTTTGGCAGCCTAGATACGATACTGAATATTAAACGTGGAAATTTACCATGGTTTTGTATTTAGAACATCATATTTTGTAAATAATGGATAATTAATAACTAAAAAGGTTAAGAGAATTATCCTAATATGTTTTATATTCACAGAAGTATAAATCACATAACGAAAGTTAGAAGCGATTATTATAATGAGTATGCTTAATTTATTAACAAAAAATCTTTATAGAGCCTAATAACTTCAATAATCAGCGAGCAAAACAAAAAATTAATGTAAATACGTTATATATCACAGCATAATATATAATAATTATATTTTAAAATAGGTTGTACTTACCAGAATTTTTTTTTTTCGTCAGTGGTCGTTAACGCCTTAGCCGCATGCAGTGTTCTTCAAACTAACAGGTAAGTTCGTACTGTGGATTATCTAAGTCGTATTTATGTCCGTCTTTAATTGACATCTGTAACTCCCTCCCACAGGTGTAACCGCTGATTAGACTCGCTTTTCAATCCTATTATCTCTCGACTCGCGTGTTTTCATAACGGGACTTCTCGGCGATTGATCTTATACAGACAGCGCGAGGTTTTGTCAAAACGTCTCACCTATTTGTCAACGGATAACAATATGTTCGATTGTTTGTTGTCTTTTCGATGATCCCTTTTGTCGCGTAAGTTCCGTTTTGCTTAACTTGTAAATGGTCGTTCAAACTTTGTCTCGTTCCTAAACGTTGGCGGATGAGGCACTTCCTACGAACTTCCTTCGCGACTGCTCGGCTGTAATTGCCAAAGGTGTTGTGCTAAAGTTCCACGCGTTCTTTGCGTTAGAAACACAAACAGACAATTCCGTGAGGTGGGATGACTCCAGATTACGTTTGTTTATTGTTGTGCCGAACGGAGCACGTTTTCCGAGTCACGTGACCTGTCAGTCACGCTCGTCTGTGACGTGGCCAGGTGTGTTGTCGAATGATGAACTTCCCAGTGTTTACGGCATGCATGAATGAATTTCTCGTTTTAGTAAAAAAAAATCCCAAACGGCGTTTAAATATAATTTCAATTTTTTGTGGGTTTTTTTGTTTCTGTTATTGTAATTTGTTTGATCGAATTTTTATTTTGCGTGTTTTGTGTTCTGTCGATTGAAAACATTTTTTTTTTTTTGCCTGAGGGTCCTTGTTTTGTTTGTTTTGTTGTTGGGTTTTGTTTGTTTGTTTTTTGTTTGAGTTTTTTTTTTTTTGGGGGGGGGGGGGGGTTGGGGGGGGTTCTAAATAGTCTTGGTGTAGGAATATAGAACTGAAAGGTTTGGGGTTTTTTCTTTAGGGAAAAGTTAATTTAATAAAGAACTGAACCATATTGCGATGTCTTCTTTTTTCTCTCTCTCACATTTATTCGCAGAATAAGCTGATCATCAACAATATCCACGTATGTAGGTCGCTGTCAAATATTTCTTAACTTTCTAGTGTATAACTGGTCAGATATTGGATTAGCGTATAACCATTTTGCAAATCTAGAAAATACCACATTATTTTTCTTATACGCTGACTTTTTAAAATTGATTTTATTTCGATACATGTATCTGTCTTAACACATACGTGTATATAATAGAGTCAAAGCTGTGTTAAGCAATCACCGAAGGGAATGTCGAACAGCTGCAGTGTAAGACAGGTTGGTGCTTAATATTAATAATAACAGTCAGTTTGTACTATATTAGATGGTTTGGGATAATAAAAATGTGGCCTTTTAACACACATGGCTGCTTAATACAAGTGGCCGCTAGAGCAGGTTCGACTCTGTGTATGTATGTATGTATGGGGGAGGGGGACAAATATAGATAGACTGACAGACAAACAGACAGATAGATAGACAGACAGACGTATGGATGGATGGATCGATGGAAATGGAGGGAGGGAGGGATGGAAGGATTATTGGGTGGACGGACGGACGGACGGATTTTATGACGCCCTGAGACCCGGCTTCTGTGGGTGGGTAATTGTTGGTATGTTTCCATCAGATAACTGTTCAAGCACGTCTGTCGTGTGTACAGCCACTGATTTAGCCAGAGATTTCTGTCCAGTACAGGCGCCCGGCCTCTAATCGCGGCAGGCATTTATTCGAGGCAGGCCTCTATTCAAGGATTTACGGTGTGTAGTAAAATTACATTGTATATGATATAATATTATGCATGTAATATATTATATTCTTAAACTTATAGATAACTTTGTAAAAATTAACAATTCTTTGATTCGGTACATACTAAATTTTTAGTGGGGTTTTTTTTTCCAAATATCTTTTTCCTCCAACATTTTCAATTAATATATTATACATTATTTCTTGTTATTGTCTAAGCAAATAATAAGACAGCTCTCTGAACATTATAACAACGTATGCGCGTCAGAATAAATAAGTTGTTTAAAGACAACCCGGGGCAATTACAAATATAGCTGCATCAAAAAAAAAAAGAAATCGTCTCACAACTTTTGACTCGAGGACATGCATGTTGAGTCGTAATATACACGTACATACAAATGACGTGTGTGATCGCAACGTTAGATCACGATAATGATCAGACGTTGTCATGACGTAAGGAACGATGTTAAACATACCGTTTATACCTCATGTCTGCCGTTAGCATGTACATACGAAGAACATTAAAATTGATTGGAGATGTCGCCACTAGCTCGACCCACGGGCGACATCGTGTGTAAAACTGTAATGTAAGCGAAACTGTGTAAAACAACAAAGACATGCAATAATAAAACAACTTCGTTAAAGAGCCATGGTAAGACGTTTGCTTAGAATATTAATGTCTATGTATTTGATATATTACCGGCCTCCGTCGTGTATTTGTTAGGCCACCGGACGTAAATCTGGTAGGTAGGTTTACTGGGTTCACATCCCAGTACCGGCGTCTACCCAGAGCGAGTGTATCGACTTAGTCGGTAGTTGTAAGGCCACTACACCGAGTTCTCTTTCATCAACAACTAACCACTGTCCCGAACAGACAGCCCAGATAGCTGAGGTGTGTGCCTAGGATAGCGTGCTTGAACCTTAATTGGATATAAGCACGAAAATAAGTATAAATCAAAACAAATCAAATCGATGTACTCCCGAGCGTCCTGGATGTTTCTCGTAGCTTAATTGCTTTTTATGTATGTATAAAATTATTGAGAGGTAAATTCTACATGGGGATACTATAAACATTAGTGTGGCCAGACACACATTGAATATACTGTCATTGATATTTTAAACAAGAAAATGTGTGTGTATGTGTGTGTGTATGTATGTGTGTGTGTGTGTGTGTGTGTGTGTGTGTATATATATATATATATATATATATATATATATATATATATATATATTATGTTAGTCGTTAAAACACTATATTAGTTGAATGAATGAATGAATGAATGAATGTTTATGACAGCATTTTTAAGATGTGTTATACAACAGATGGCTGTTTAGCACAGACTATTTATAGTTGGGGAATAACGGATCCTTCATTTTTGTTTTTAAACAAGAAAATCATACTTATAACATAAATTAGGGAAAGGAAATGGTTTATTTAACGACGCACTCAACACATTTTATTTAAGGTTATATGGCGTCGGACGTATGGTTAAGGATCACACAGATATTGAGATAGGAAACCCGCTGTTGCCACTCCATGGGTTACTCTTTTCGATTAGCAGCAAGGGATATTTTTGCATGCACCATCCTATAGACAGGATAGCACATACCACGGCCTTTGATGTACCAGTCGTGGCTACGTCTCGCCCATAAATTAGGGAGGAAAACAGTTACACATTTCTTTGTACGTTTCTGTCTGTCTTTCATTTTCTTTTCTTTTCTTCTTTTTATTTTATTGGAAACAAACATCAAAGACATTCTATTATTAATGGGGGTTTTTTAATATAAAAAAATATGTTTTATCTTTGTTTTAAAATTGCAATTTTAAAAAAAGATACAGGAACTGGTTAACGTAATAAAACAAATGTTTTTTGGGCATTAGGGACTACATCCATACATTTGTTGTTGTCTTTAAACCCGTTTATTTGGACCATTTAGATTATGATTTTTAATATCCAATGGGGTGAAAAATGTGTAAGAATAAGAGTAGCCTATATGTCTGAACGACAAAATCGTTATTCGTCATCAAGACCATATCTCTGCACGGTACAGAGTCGAATATGTATTATAGAGACAGTGGTCGATTCTAGGAATCTCTATTTAGTGTCTCGTTTTTAGGAGTAAAGCCACACCTGAGGAGATCATTTACTGCAAAATACATCTTTTTATCGCCACAAAGAGGACTGCCAATCACAGACACATTTACTATATCAAGTATAAGACAGAGCTTATTGGAATAAATACAGCTGTGATGACATGCACTCATGAATCACTGTCAAAACAGTGATGATATCAGATGTTCGCGAAAGTTGATATTTAATAAGTTATAATTACTGATTTTTAAAACACAGAACTAGTTGGTTTTAACATGTTTGTTTCGTGTAAATAGCGGTTTTTTTTGTGAAAAGAAATTGACTTAATAGCAACATTACTCATTTCTTAAGTGGTATGAAAAGAAGACATTAAAAAATCTGTCGGTCACCTTTGGCCACTGAGTGCAGGTTTATGTACTTAATTTCCTTGTTTGGCAACAGAACATAAGTTTTCCAGGATGTTTTTAATGCAGACTTTAGCGACAATGATATGCTGATATATCTTAAATCGCAGTTTGTACTTTATCAGACGCTAAGATCAGAATCGTTTAATAATGCACCATTAGTGTTTACGTCAAATGTTGGATTTTGCTGAATAGCACTTCTTTTTATTGCTGATCTATGGGAAATCTCTAATTAAACACCAAAAGCTTTTTTACTTTTTTCACTTTAAAAAAAAAACTATGGTGACGCACCTTTAAGATTATTATCTACGAGAGTCATGACATCACCGGTAACTGGTGGGTACTATAGTCAGAGTGCATTCGGTTCGGTTCACATCAGTGCGTCTCTAATACAAAGCCATTTTATGTAGGTCACTTTAAAAAGTGTGTCACGTTTAAAAAGAGTCGGCGCCTTTGATGATTGATGCATGGTGCGCACGAATACAGGTCGGAAGAGTCGCACAACTGTTTACTTGATTGTACATCATAGTGTTGCCATCTCCAGAATGAAAGTTTAGATAATTACAAGTTTTTATAATAGGACATCTTATCGAATAAAATAAAATAAAATAAATAAATAAATAAATAAATAAATAAATAAATATATTAAATATAGTATTTAAAATGTTGAATGATTGAAAGGTTGTCTTGATGGATGAATGAAATGGATGGATGGATCTATGCATGCATTGATGCTTGCATAGATGGGTGGATAAATGGATGCCAGCATATATGGATGGATGGGTGGATGGGATGGATGGATGGATGAATTATTACTATATATCACTATACTAGTATATTGTTGTTTATATGCTACTAACATATACCCTAGTTTATAAGCCAGGCAACATGTGGTACTGCGGCCAGACTTCACGTGACTGCCAAGCCTTTCTGTTATCTGCTGTTGGTCATTTCTTCGACTAACAAACATGCTGTTGACGGTTTTGTGCTTGCTGTCTTTGAGATTGTTGAATACTAATGGTGGTAAGGCTGCTATTTCTTTACCAATTGTACGACAAACTACACACCTACTCCATAATGACTAAATTAAATGCTCTAGATAAATTAACAAGCATGCAAGACTTGAAATGATTGAAATGAAATTGTTGGACAAATATATCTAAGTGTCGCCTGTTTTGGCTAAATTGGCTAGTGGACTCATAATGGTCGACGTTAAATAAATTCGTCATCAAAACTATCATGCAACTAAGCCACAACGAAATACACTTTCAGTAGAATTCGGTTAATCTGTGGACCTGATAACCCCGACCTCTGGTCACATATTAATTTGGTCCAAGATGCGTTGCCGGGTGGCGTGGGTTCTTGGGTACGACCTCTTTTGTCGATTTTGGCTGCGTGTTGCTTTTACATTTTTTTGTTATGAAAAAAGAAGAGTTAGATATTAATTCATAATAAATATACGAACTCTTGGTAAATTATTTATTTTTTTGTTACAAATTAAGTTTTGTGAGTTTCGTGTAGCGATATCCTTTAACGACGGAGTGTTTTAGTTATAGTTTGTCTTGTTTCTTTAGTAAATGATGCTATACAATGAGACTTTGTGATTGAAGCTTTAGCTAACATCTGACGCCATATAACCGTAATATAAAATGTGTTGAATGCGTCGTTAAATAAAACATTTCCTTCCTTCCTTTTCTTTAGCTAACATGTTATTATTTCAGAGCCATGCCCTAACCCTGCCAAACACTGTTCATCTGAAACGTTTAATGTGGTATTTCCCAACGTGGGCTGCCTTGGCTGCCAGGGTGGCTGTGAAGCAGGGTACATAATGACCAGCAACCCAAATGTTTACAGGGAGACAACCGCACCCATGGGCCATTACATGTATAAAGGCTTACCGGTTCCAAACAACAAGAATGTGTAAATATTTTATTTCATTTCATGTCGATTTATATTTCTAGTTTCTATTGTTATACATGCATATCCATTCCCAATTTTATTATTTCCGGCTTAATATCAATTTGAGCTGAATTTATGAAGCCTGTTTTCTAAAACTCACGTGTCTAAGCATAGTAAATACCTGTGTAGGTTAAAAAAATAATAGGCTTTGTAAATTCGGCCCTTTGTCTTTAAAATTATCGCTTTTATTCTTACATCCCTTCTTCCTTTCCTACCGCACTTCTGTCCCAAACAGGTCACTAGCGGTTTCAGAGCATGTGTCCGGGGGGGGGGGGGGGGGGGGGGGGGGGTAGACGTGCTTGAACCTTAATGCTTCCATAAAATAACTGTTCAAGCCTGCCTGCCGTGGAAACTTCTATCCAAGACAGGTCAACCTTAAATGGATATAGACACCCGCAGACATTTGATTACAAATACATGTGATACTAACATACTTTAGCTATCTTGTCTAAAAGTTCCAAGTAGTTAATGTTAGTGGTTAATAAAAGAACAGAACAAAAACTACATTTTAATCAGATCACCACACAGAGATAACAGAAAGTCGGCAATGCACTCAGCTTGGGTTGAGCCAGTACTTTACACGTAGGCTTACACGGTTTAAATGAATGGTATTATTTTTATTTCTGAATTTCGAACTGACGTGTATTTTTTTTTAGTAGACTTACTGATAAAGGTTAGGACAATAAATACTGAATACTAAATGTAACAAACTTAGATTCTTTTATTTAAAAAAAAAAATGTAACAAAGCTACGTTAATATATTTCCCTTTAGAATATGTCAACAATAGACTAACAATGCAACAAAGCTTTATTCATGTATTTTATTTTTCGTCTGTTCCCTCCAGTACCCATACATTACCCCGTCAAAGGAAACAAATTTCTATGTATAAATATCATATTGGAGAAGCGTATCTGTCTTTTTAAAGTTCAGAACCTCAGTGGCTGTGTAACCCAGGCGACGAGTGCCATGCTGGTTTCTTCAAGTCTGCTATGATGGGACACCCGTCTTGTGAATGTAAGTTGACACAATAATTATATTCAGGCGCAAGTGCAGTGATTTTAGCAGTGGATCTAGACTGTGACGAGCGAAGTTTATAGCGGGGTCATGCACCACAGGAAAATATATTGAAAAAAAACAAACATTTCTTGAGCATGGGGGAAGGGGCATTCGACCTCAGAAACCCCTCTCCCCTGCACACTCGCTTGATAGTATGACGCGTTGTAAGCTGAAATGATTTCAATCTTGTGTTCAGTCATTTTGTTAAAAACAGCTGAGTTTCAGCTTTTCGGTCTGTCTAAACATTAAAACACTTAGCTTTATATAATATTTTGTTTTAAATAGATTAATATCAATAAATAGCAGAAACATAACGAAAATGGTGAAAAGTCTACTATTTATTACAATAAGGTGATTTGTTTATTGCTATTCAGATAGGGATCAATCAGGATTATCAACAGTTTCACCAGCTTACAAATCATACTTCTTTTTGCTACTCCTCTGCCCTCCTAAAAGCGTACGTCAAAAATATTTGCTCTTCATAGGATATTTGAACGAATTGTTTATCGTTTAAAAATTCAATACTAGGATTAAACTCCTCATTCCCCCAGCGAATGTAAAAATGATGATAAATGTGAACGACCCCTTAATATATTATGAGTTTGGATTTGCTGTCATTTAGATCTGTATTAATTGTCCTTTTTTTCTTTCTTGTTTTTTTTTGTAGGGTGTGGAGAGGGATGTAGCCATTGTTCGGGTTTCGGACACTGTACTCGGTGTTTTGGTGGCTACAAGACTCAGATTCATCTTTCCCATGGAGTTGCTACCAGAAAATGCCTTCCTGGAACAGGTACGGTGAATCAGTTATAGAAAATAACAATCCAAAATTTTAAAGATCACAGGGTTGTTGATGGAGGGTTTTTTTGTTTGTTTTTTTGTTGTTTCATTTCGGGGGGGGGGGGGGGGGGGGGGGGGTCGGGTTTTTTTTTGTTCTCTAGGTCAAGGGAGCAATCCATCAATCTGAATGAAATAAACTCATACTGCCGGACACTACCGGATACTGTCGAATACTACCGGATACTGCTGGAAAGACAGCGGCAATATATAAGTTGTTTGCAATCAGACTGCACTCCAATAATCCAGAATTGTCGTCATCGGTGGCGTAGTGGATATGCAATCGGACTTAAGGCTGGAAGGTTCTAGGTTTATATCAAGATCCCGGCTTCCACTTAGAGAGAGATTAAACAGCTCGATGGAGAGGTGTAAGGCCACTACATTGACTTCTCACTCATTAACCACTAACAACTAATCACTAACAACTAACCACTAACCCCTTTTAGGGATGGACATCTCATAATGTTGAATTGGCGTGTACCCAGGCCCGTATTAGTGGGGGGAGTCCACTTTTTCCTTTTTTCCTTTTTTTTTTTTTAATCTTTCACAAATACTTGATTGCACTTTTGCAACTCTCCCATAAAACAATATTTGCTTGTGTTCGTCGTTTAGGACTCTTTGCCAACGCTGCACAGTGTACATTATTCAGAATTTCTAACTAATCTGGCAAAAAAAAAACCCCAAACTTTCTGCTATGTTGATGACATCGTAGTGTTCGATAATTGCATGACAATGACAGCAGTTCACCTACCATTGATTTGTGAACTAAAGAAATACGAGGTTACCAACAGAAAGTAATCATGTTAGGTCAGGTTAGGTTAGGTTAGATCAGATTATAGGTTTTAATGTGTACATTTAGAACAAACTGTTGTAGCACACGCCTGCCAAGGGCGCAGGTGTCGACTTTCGCCGGCTCCACCGTTCAGAACAGTAAAAGGTTTTACGTAGATGGGAGGGGGGGGGGGGGTCGCCCGCGCTGGATGTGCAAGGAAGCACTAGCAGCTCCACCGTCCAGAACAGTAAAAGGTTTTACGTAGATGGAGAGGGGGGGGGGGGGGATCGCCCGCGCTGGATGTGCAAGGAAGCACTAGCAGCTCCACCGTCCAGAACAGTAAAAGGTTTTACGTAGATGGGGAGGGGGGGGGGGGGGGGTCGCCCGCGCTGGATGTGCAAGGAAGCACTAGCAGCTCCACCGTTCAGAACAGTAAAAGGTTTTACGTAGATGGGGAGGGGGGGGGGGGGGGGGTCGCCCGCGCTGGATGTGCAAGGAAGCACTAGCAGCTCCACCGTCCAGAACAGTAAAAGGTTTTACGTAGATGGGAGAGGGGGGGGGGGGGGATCGCCCGCGCTGGATGTGCAAGGAAGCACTAGCAGCTCCACCGTCCAGAACAGTAAAAGGTTTTACGTAGATGGGAGATGTGGGGGGGGGGGGGGATCGCCCGCGCTGGATGTGCAAGGAAGCACTAGCAGCTCCACCGTTCAGAACAGTAAAAGGTTTTACGTAGATGGGAGAGGGGGGGGGGGGGGGTCGCCCGCGCTGGATGTGCAAGGAAGCACTAGCAGCTCCACCGTCCAGAACAGTAAAAGGTTTTACGTAGATGGGAGAAGGGGGGGGGGGGGGGGGTCGCCCGCGCTGGATGTGCAAGGAAGCACTAGCAGCTCCACCGTCCAGAACAGGAAAAGGTTTGAGGTGGATGGGAGAGGGGGGTCGCCCGCGCTGGATGTGCAAGGAAGCACTAGCAGCTCCACCGTCCAGAACAGGAAAAGGTTTGAGGTGGATGGGAGAGGGGGGTCGCCCGCGCTGGATGTGCAAGGAAGCACTAGCAGCCCGATCAGGGTCGATAGCGGGTGAGGGTTGGTTTTGGTGCTCTTGAATTTGTAAATTTCCCGTACGATTAAAGCCAATTAGAAAATACTGCATAATTTTTAAAGGTAATTTTGATGCCGAAAACTCCTTATCTTTATAGAGAGATTCAAATCGACACTGGCTTCCATGTACATCAAGCAATTTTCTTCTGTCATTTTGGCAAGAAGTTGCTTTACCATGCCGGTTATTTTCAAGTATTTAAAAAACATTTATGACCAACATGTAGATGTCACTTTGATGATATGACGCATCAGTGACACAAATGAAATGGGATGCATTACTGTTGAAACCGTTTGAGGACTACACCTGTACCTGTGTTGGCGGTGATTCGTGATGATACAATTTTTAAGAACATAATGTATTTCGTTTTTCACAAATATGTACATTATTAAAGGAACTGATCATAGTTCTGAGGTACACGTACCTTTTCTGTTACTAAGGTTATAATAAGCAATTGCCGAAAATATTAAAAATATACCTCGAGTCAATACCCCGAACTCCTGTCGTGTGGTAGAATATCATTATCTTGAAACAAAAATAGCCTTAATAACAAAAATACAATCTACAAAATAGTCAAAAATTGTTTTGAAATATCTTTCTTTTTTAAGTTTTAAATGACAGGAAAACGCGTTTTAGGCTTTCGTAGATTTCAAAATGTCCAAGGATCATGCCCCAGAAAATACCTAGTCGAACCCTCCCACTCGAAATGCTGGCTACGGGCCTGGTATCCATGATATCATGATTGGACATGAATCTAGAATCGTCTTGGAAATCAATATTCGTGCACTTTGACCAAGATCTTACGGTTTTATATCATATAATATATTTTAATTTAATGAAACATTTATGCAATTTGAACATCATATAAAAATATTAACATATTTAACTGACTTCTGTCTCGGTACAACTAATATTCTGTTATGTGAGTCAGTTTGTATGTGTATTGGCATGTCTCATCTTCCATGACTTATTTGCAGGTAAATCACAAACCTTTTCCTTGGTTGTTATGTATTTTCAAGAATAATAAACCAATATCGACTTCATGAGTAATATGTATAAAATGTACATATAATAACTACATTTTAATCCGAACTTATAATGAATTCATCGAATTTCCTTCTAGGAAATCAAAGATGAAACATAAAGACATAATTATGTACGCCGAAATGAGCTTCTAATTCCATAGTAAAATCTATGTAATTTTCTTAATTTTATTTTAGTGTTTTGTCCAAACCGAACTGAACATTGCACCCATAAGATATTCGTCCTAGAGAGTGCTGGATGTCTTGGTTGTCAAGATTGCGAAGATGGTTACATGGTGACCTTTAACCCGCTGTACTACTCCTACCACGGCGGACATTACGACTACAAAGGATTGACTATACACGATGGAAGAAATGTGTACGTAGGCCTACATACCAAAGTAATGTGATAGAGATGTTCGAAGCTAGTGGTGTCAATCGGGAGTGGGGAAGGGAGGTTGCTTCGACTGTCTGCGAATGGGGCTGGTTATTTATGTAAAAAAAAAAAAAGCTACTATTACATACATATACACATACACAAACACACGTAGACAGACGGACATGTATACAGACAAACAGGCGGGCGGACAGACATACTAACAGAAAGAACGAAAGAAAGAAATGTTTTATTTAACGACGCACTCAACACATTTTATTTACGGTTATATGGCGTCAGACATATGGTTAAGGACCGCACAGATTTTGAGAGGAAACCCGCTGTCGCCACTACATGGGCTACTCTTTCCGATTAGCAGCAAGGGATCTTTTATTTGCGCTTCCCACAGGCAGGATAGCACAAAGCATGGCCTTTGTTGAACCAGTTATGGATCACTGGTCGGTATAAGTGGTTTACACCTACCGATTGAGCCTTGCGGAGCACTCACTCAGCGTTTGGAGTTGGTATTTGGATTAAAAATCCCATGCCTCGACTGGGATCTGAACCCATTACCTACCAGCCTGTAGACCGATGGCCTAACCACGACGCCACCGAGGCCGGTGACAGACTAATAGATGCACTAATTTTGTTTCCGTTGTCAGGACCGAAGCTAGCTCAAACTAAAATGAGGGCATTAAACAAAATAATTAGGACACAGTGATATAGGGTCTTCTCTTGCTAAACACAACGGACACTTCTGAACAAAAAGTGCACTTTGTCGGGTTGTGTTTATTTATTTTTAGTGGGGGGTGTTTTGGAGGAGGATTATGAGGTACTGCCCTCTTCCCTTTTTCCAGTTGGTCATAATTGCTGTATTGTTGTTTTTCAGAAACCAGCCTAGACATATTTGTCACCAGGGAACTACCTGTCCTGATGGGTGGTACGAGATTCACCACGCACCAGTTTCAATCTGCGAGTGTGAGCATAACAATACGAATCATTAACCAGCGGTGTGTTCAGGGAGGCGAGCGCTTGCGGACAATTTGACTGGTTACAATCGCATCTTTATCTAGATTACATTCATGTCAAGGTACTTCGCGCTCTAAACGAAGATCTCTTCTTTTGGGAGTATTGACAGTATCAGCGTGATACATCAAAACAGTACAACATTTTAAGTTGGTAATAGAAGTAAAGCTGTAACATATGGATAGTCATGACAATTACGAATCTATCATTAGCATACTTAGTATCTTACATCTTTATAGCGTTCGCTAGTACAGGCGCCAAAAAACGTTCTCCAGCTGACAGCTGAATGCACAAACAGATGTTTGTACAATAGTATTTCAAACAAGGAACTATAAATATTTTACAGAAATATTGCTCACATTATTTTACGGACAAAGTACCTTTTACACATTATATGCAAAATCTAGTCTAGCGAACGACGGCAAGCGCTCGGCCTCCAGAACATGCACCAACATTAAACGTCCACTGTTTAGTGTGTGAACTAAACCATTTAAACTTTCCTAGTAGTCCTCGCCGTAAACACTAACATACGAGGGTTGGTCAAAACGTGCTCGCCTAACTAGGAAGGGACCGTATGTATGAAATGATTGTGCAATACCAACCTGTTACATAGCATTCAACAAGAAGATTCGGAACATCCTGACTATCTAGTGACAGGACCCGGGAGAGACATGCCTGAAACATTAGTGGTATATGGGCATTTTAAAATAATTCAAAGTCAAAGACGAATATGACGAATATTCATGACGAATGTTTCATAAAAGGTGGACTGTTCCATCCAGTCAATGTACCTGCTCACACGATGGTGGTCGCCATGGTTCTGGTTTCTAGATTATTGATAACTCGCCGTATTCCTCAGATCTAGCTCCGTCTTACTCCCATCTATTTCCTAACATGAAAAAGGAGTTAGCTGAAAGGCATTACACAACTGATAATGATGTCATTTCCACTGTTAAAGAGTTTTTCGACCTGCAGGACATATCCTTTGTGAGAGAGATCCAGGCACTGCAGCACTGATGGACGAAGTGTGGAACACCTTGAAAAGTAACAGGTAGGCATGCCCATGGGGTAAATCCATCCTAATTAGGCTGAGAACGTTTTGATCACCCCTCATATATGTACATTATTTCAAGGTAGCTTTATGATGAGAGAAAAACTATATTTCCGTACAGATACGGATGTAGAAGGTGGTCTTGGTCTTCCTATGTTAAGTCCACTCGTCCTAATCCAAACGGAACCAAGATGAGTCTGTATTTTTAAATAACCTAAACTTAAACGATCCCGCACACTAATATTAAGTCTATTTAACCAGTTAAGTTGCTAGCCCGTTCCAGAAAATGATGTGAAATATATCTGTGTATTGAAATAAACACTAAACACACACACGCACGCGCGCGCGCACACACACACACACACACACACACACACACACACGTGTCTATGTATATATAAACATACACATAAATCGCGATACACACACACTGACAGACACCCAAATGTATACCCACACAGACAGACGAACAGACACCACACAAAGTCATGTAGGCTACACATTGCCATAACCACAATTTACAAACAAGCTTTTCTATCCAACAATAGGGAAAGAAATGTTTTATTTAATGACGCGCTGAACACATTTTATTTACGGTTATATGGCGTCGGACATATGGTTAAGGACCACACAGATATAAAGAGAGGAAACCCGCTGTCGCCACTTCATGGACTACTCTTTTCGATTAGCAGTAAGGGATATTTTATATTCACCATCCCAGACAGGATAGTACATACCACGGCCTTTGTTACACCAGTTGTGGAGCACTGGCTGGAACAAGAAATAGCCCAATGGGCCTACCGACGAGAATCGATCCTAGATGGATCGTGTATCAAGCGAACGCTGTACCACTGAGCTACATCCACCAATAACGTCGTCCCCGTAATATGTCTTTGCGCAAATTGTTTTATTGTGGTAGGAATATATTACCCGGAAACCACATCTTGTGTAATATATAATCTGTAACTTTAAGTTTAATAAAATGTTTATGTTTTTTCACGTTTTTGAAGGGTGCGGACTTGGCTGTGTACGTTGTGGGGGTCGTAACGACTGTCGGGAGTGTAAACACGGCTACACACTGGAGCACTCACACTGTCTACTCGACTCGCATATTGTTGGATGACGTAAACAAACATTATCGGAAAAAATTCGACAAAACCACTAGCCCTTGGTCCCGGCCAGTGGATTTTTGGTCTGGTCTGGTGGTAATTGTCATATGTATTACTATAATAGATAGGACTCTAGCTAAAGCTTCTGCGGCGGCTGGTCACTTTCTTAAAGATTTGTAGAACACTGTAATTGCCTCTAATTATATTTTAAGATGTATCATAATTAAATATAGACAATTAAATTATTTTCATGATTATTTTCGAGTTTATCTTGCCATAAACGCATATCTTCATGTTTCAATAAAAAGAAGTTCAGAGAGATCGCTAAATGAACGTCTATCTACGTAAACATCCCAGCTCGAAAACTACATCAGCTATTGGGGTTAAACAGATAGACGGGATGACAGGCAGTGAGACGACAATCGAACAGATGGACAACCGGACTCTACTCGTGTTGTTAACGCTACAGTCTCGCTTCATCGAATTATAATATCATTTACTAAAGCGACACACCATGGGTATGGACGTATGTTTTTTTTGGTAATAAACGGATGCCTAATTTACAAGACTCAATTAAGCAACAACGCGCCGTCTTTGAAAATATTTTTTCCATTTCACCACGAGATCGCAAAGTTGCGAGAGTTTGGTGAATTAGGATACTGGTGTGTTACCGCTATCGACAGTTATCGCCAGCTGTCTTCATACAACATATATATATATAAGAAGGAAGAACTGCTTCATTTAAAGACATATTCAATACATTTTTATTTACGGTTTAATGGCGTTGGACACCACACAGATAACAAGAGAGAAAACCTGCTCTCATCACTCCATGGCTTACTGTTTCCAATTAGCACCAAGTGATCCTTTAAGTGCATCATCCACAGACAGGATAATGCATACTACGGCCTTTTTAACACAGTTGTCAAACACTGGCGGTAACGTGAAATAGCCCAAGTGGCTCACCGACTAGGATCGATCTTGGATCTTCTTCTTCTGAGTTCAAGCTAAAGATTTGGAGTCCGGTAGTGGTGGTAAAAAAACACCGACTCAGTCAAGTTTTCTTGGGAACCCCAAAGCTTGACAGCCAGTGTTGCTCCGTTCGGCCAGTGCTTTCTTTATCCATCGTAGAGGGTGCAGACTTGCAAGATGTGCTCTGAGGACTGTGATCCTGTTTGACATGGACATTCATCAGTGTCTGCAAGTTCCAGGCGGTACATATGGGATCTGAGATGATCCTAGATCGATCGTGCACCAGGCGAATTCGTTACCACTAGGCTACGTCCAGCCCCCATACAATATACAAACCTATCGCTATGGTTTAAAGAGACTATCCTGAGTTCGTTGTCATGATGAAGATGTTGTCGACAATTAGAGCCGTTTTAATAACTAAAATTACATACCAAATACATCTTTTTTTCCTGCATAAAATATCAGTGGCTGTATATTTCATGTTTCTGATCGCCCTAGTGTTTGTACTAGGACACACTTCATATTGTCTCTTAAAATAGGAGACAAAATCTAGTTTGGACTATTAGTATTAACAAACATTAGGATGACCAGAAACACACTGAATATATCGTACCTGATATTCTAAACACGACACTATATTTAGTATGTAAGTTTAGTTGTTAACGGATTTTATTAATCGAAAAAGCAGGATAATCCCTTTAACACAAAATAATGGAATAACATCCAACTCAATGTTAGCAAAGTGGATAATAAAGTTTATGAAACCTGGAATAGCAAGTATAGACAAAAGGTCAGACAATTAATGTAGATGACATCGTGTAAATTAACGTTGCAGTGTGTGACACTACCACAGTACGGTACATTAATTTATTAATTATCGGCTATTGGATGTCAAACATTTGGTAATTCTGATACGTAGTTTTCAGAGAAAACCCGCTTCATTTTTCTATTACCGGCAAGGTATCTTTTATATGCTTTCCCACAAAAATTATAACACATACCACAGCCTTTTTGTATACCACTCGTGGGGTACTGGTTGGAAGGGGGAAACCCAATCAGAGAATGGATCTACCGAGAGGGTTCGATGCCATGACCCAAGCACCTCCGATGAATACTCTGTGTTTCGATTCTACAATCCAAGCACCGTGATTAGGTCGTACGACCGAACCCTCTCGGTGGGCGCATTCTCTGACTGAGTATACTCACTGAGCTAGATTAGGTCGTACGACCGAACCCTCTCGGTGGGCCCATTCTCTGACTGAGTATACTCACTGAGCTAGATTAGGTCGTACGACCGAACCCTCTCGGTGGGCGCATTCTCTGATTGAATATACTCACTGAGCTAGATTAGGTCGTACGACCGAACCCTCTCGGTGGGCCCATTCTCTGATTGAGTATACTCACTGAGCTAGATTAGGTCGTACGACCGAACCCTCTCGGTGGGCGCATTCTCTGATTGAGTATACTCACTGAGCTAGATTAGGTCGTACGACCGAACCCTCTCGGCGGGCCCATTCTCTGATTGAGTATACTCACTGAGCTAGATCATGCCTTACTTCTAAACGGTTACGTATTTTTAAACTCGAAATAGCAGCTTTAAGTTACGGTTACAAAAACGTTACTTCGTTATTAAATTTGTTGAAAAAGGACGGAATGTTTGGTTAACCTGTCGCATATTGTGATATCGGCTGAAATTGAAATTAACATGGCATCAGCATTATTTGGTCTAGACAATAAGAAAAAAAACACGTTGTCGTCATATCGTCGTTGATCGAATTGTGAACTGTTAGTAAAAAACCCGTATATTTCCCAACAAGATAATACATATAAAACCTGTATAAGAAAGGTTAACCACAGAGATACTTACAATATGTCTCATTCTTAGACCTTTACCTTTAATTTCTAGACAACTGACAATAAAATTAATATATAACTAACGATTGTTAAAGAAATATCTGGTTGAAACAAATTGGAGTTGGTCAACAGGCTAGACGATTTTGCATTAAGAATGCCAAAGTGTGGGATAGTAAACAACAGTTAGATTAAATGTTTTAAAGAGTTTTATTTACAACAATATATAAATTGTTTAAGAACAAAAATGAAATACATTTTTTTTTTAATCGTTGGATAAAAATGGCCTTTAGAATATGGATCCGTGTCAAAGGTTATGGGAAATAACATTTGTTTCATGTTGTTAATCTTAACAAACACATTTCTTAAAAGACAGAATGAGTTTGCAGTTTTTATATTTATAAAACAAATGACTAAACTCTAAATATGTAACTATAATATTTTTTTTAAAATCAAGACGCATATCTATACGAACCATTGTAAACGGTATTTTCTATAAAATGAATGAATGAATGAACGAATGAACGAATGAACGAATGAATGAATGAATGAATGAATGTTTAACAACACCTCTGTCATCAACGGTTTATTCAATGTGTAACGTGGTTTAGAGTGGTAAAATAAACCCGCTCCTGCTTTATTGGTTCCTGCTACAGATTAGAAGCAAGGGATATCTTATATACAACTTCTCATAGACAGGATATTACATACCAAGGTCTTGGGTGAATCAGCTGTGAAGAACTGGCTGGAACGAGAAGTAACTCGATGGATCCATTGATGGAGATGATATTGAGTTCTGACTTGTGCAGATTGAGATTTGTCTAACCTGTCCTGGGTAGGGTGTACCGTCCCGGGAAGTGGCAGTCCTCCTACAGACAAAGTAGATAACCGTCCAGGGGAGTGGCAGTCTTCCTACAGACGAAGTAGGGTCTGTTGTTCCGGGAAGTGGCAATCCTCCTACAGACGAAGTAGGGTCTGTTGTTCCGGGAAGTGGCAATCCTCCTACAGACGAAGTAGGGTCTACTGTTCCGGTAGTTGGCAGTCCTCCTACAGACGAAATAGGGTGTACCGTTCCGGGAAGTGGCACTTCTATAGACGAAATAGGGTGTACCGGTCCGGGAAGTTGCACTCTTGTGGACGAAATAGGGTGTACTGGACCGGAAAGTTGCACTCCTATAGATGAAATAGGGTGTACCGTTTCGGGAAGTGGCACTACTGTAGACGAAATAGGGTGTACCGTTCCGAGAAGTGGCACTCCTGTAGACGAAATAGGTTGTACCGGTTCCGGGAAGTGGCACTTCTGTAGACGAAATAGGGTGTACCGTTCCGGGAAGTGGCACTCCTATAGACGATGTAAGGTGTGCCGTTCCGGGAAGTGGCACTCCTGTAGACGAAATAGGGTGTACCGTTTCGGGAAGTGGCACTCCTGTAGACGAAATAGGGTGTACCGTTCCGGGAAGTGGCACTCCTGTAGACGAAATAGGTTGTACCGGTCCGGGAAGTGGCACTTCTGTAGACGAAATAGGGTGTACCGTTCCGGGACGTGGCACTCCTATAGACGAAGTAGGTTGTACCGTCACAGTAATTGACAGTCTTAGGCTCAAAACACACCGAGTCTGGGTCTGGGTTTGGGACTGGTGAGTAAGGTACCAGTCCAAAATGAAACGCATTGAATCGAATGTGACAAAACACACCGCGTCTGTGCTGGCGCGAACTACAGTCCTGGCACTAGACGACTTAGGACGTGTTATATTTTGACAGCGCCAGACTGACACCGACTGACGACGCGTTCCATCTTTTTATGATCAAGAGAAGAAAAGGTATGTATAAACAGAACTACAAACAAAGTTGGGTGTCCGTCCTTGGAAGGGACATTCCTCCAAATGACAAAGTAGGGTGTACCTTCCCAGGAAGTGACAGTCCTCCCACAGACGAGGTAGGGTGTACCGTCCCAGGAAGTGACAGTCCTCCCACAGACGAGGTAGGGTGTACCGTCCCAGGAAGTGACAGTCCTCCCGCAGACGAGGTAGGGTGTACCGTCCCAGGAAGTGACAGTCCTCCCGCAGACGAGGTAGGGTGTACCGTCCCAGGAAGTGGCAGTCCTCCCACAGACGAGGTAGGGTGTACCGTCCCAGGAAGTGACAGTCCTCTGATAGTAGCAGTCCCGATATACAAAATATGGGTACCGTCTCGGGATTTTACAGTTAATTCAAGTCAATTGTTCATTGCTTAAGCTATAAAGTTATCAGCACAAAATATATACTAGCGGAAAAAAGTAACAGTGTAACTTGAAACATCAGATAAAATTAACACGGCTCAATATTTTAGCCTGATGTTTTGCACAGTTGACCAGTGAACGCACCGCCACACAATCGCGGGGTCAATTCCGTATTGGCACGTGCCGTTTCGCTTCTTGGACATGGGTCTGTTTTTCAAGGTTTTTCCGCCCAACATTTTACTGCTCCAGCTTTTGTCGACTTTGCTACTGTCGGGTCATTGTTTGGCAACCGGTGGAACAGAAAAGCAGGTTTTTTCGGTTGAAAGTGGTCGTAGAGCAATGCCCAGGCTAAATGTAAATGACCGCCTTCGCGCAATTGGTATGATCCAGGCTGAAATGCTCCATTGCGCTGTTGCTACGCAATTTGGTGTCAACATAAACACTATTCAGGCTTTGTCGCGACGTTTTCAACAATTTGGTAATGTCAGAGACCGACCACGTGCAGGTCGTCCACGCGTGACGTAGGACAATCATACCCGACTCGTGCACCTCAGGAATCACTTCCAAACGGAAAGTCTGACAGCGCGGACCACTGGATTGCGTGCCATCAGCCCCAGAACTGTACGGAATCGATTACGTGAACAGCGTATTTGTTCGCGACGTCCGGCTGTCCGTTCAGTTTTGCTAAGACGCCATCGTGTAGCACGTCAGGCAGACACTTGCGCTTTAATCGCCGACACTGGGCGGGTATTCTGTTTACAGACGAGTCCAGGTTTCACTTAGACAGCAGCGACGGCCGTTCAAGAGTCTATCGTCGTGTTAGAGAACGTTTTAGTGACGCCTGTATTGTGGAGCGACGTGCTTTTGGCGGAGGCAGTGTCATGGTTTGGGGTGGTATCACGTCAACTGGACGAACACCTATTGTGGTCATCGATGGCAATTTGAACGCCGTAGGCTACCGTGACGACATTATCCAGGCTCACGTCATCCCATTTGTGCAAAGACAGCAACGTCACATCACGCTTCAGCAAGACAACGCTAGACCTCACGTCGCCCGGGTGGTAAGGGATTTCTAGCTCACAGAATACCGATGTGTTGCAGTGGCCTGCAGTCTCACCCGATCTTGCACCAATCGAGCATGTCTGGGATGAGATGCAACGTCGTGTACGTGCGCTGCCTAACCAGCCGGTGACGTTGGCAGCGCTGGGTCAGACGTTAGTCCAGATCTGGAACGGCATTCCCCAGGCATTCTTCAACAATTTGGTAGGCTCTATGAGGCGACGGTACCAGGCCTGCATCGACGCAAACCATGGCCATACGCGCTATTAACTTTGTGAACTGATTTTTTACCCCCGTGTCTTTCATCCCCAATACCAATGAAACGACAGATGCTGTGACATTTTAAATGAATTGAAGTTTTGCAGATTTGCCCTATTAACCATGCTATCTGATCGTTTCATCGTTTTATGTCTTGAAATTATGTTTTTATCAACATGATAACCATACACAGTTACTTTTTTCCGCTAGTACTTTTGACTATGCCTTGTGTGTAGGTATTATTTTATTTTTATTTATTTTTATTATTATTTTTTTTTTTAATGTAATTTAAAGACACCACAAGAGCACATTGATTTACTAAGTATCGGTTATTGAATGTTAAACATTTTGGAATTTTGACACTTAGTCTTCAAAGGAAACCCGCTACATTTTTTCTATTAACAGCAAGAGCTCTTTTATATATATTTCCCGACAGACTGGACAGCACAAACCACGGTCTCTAATATACTCGTCGTGGGGCATCAGTTGGGACGGGGAAAACCTAATCAGAGAATTGGTTACCCAGGGATTTCGACCCTACTATCAAACACCTCAGGCGAGCAAAGTAGGCCTACTGACTGAGCTAGATTCCACCCCGTTAGTTGTTCATAAAGATCGTGACAATATTTTTTTATTTTTTTTTAAACCCACTAATGGCGAAAAATCTCACAGTGATTCATGTGACCAGTCACAACCATGTCAAAATAATAGTTGGGACAGTACCTTGTGCAGACATACAATTTTGAAACTGAATACTTTTGTCGTCCAGATTTCCATGGGAGAGTGCGAGTGCGAATAATTTTTACATGCTCATATACCACTAGAGTTTCGAGCATGTCCGTCCCGGGGCCTGTTTCTGGATAGCCAGGGGCTTGTTCCGGGACAGAAAAGAATTAAGCGGACAATTTTGAAATTTATATCCAAAAATTAAATAGTGGGTCTTTAAAATTTTGATGCGCATCTCTAATATAATTAATAAAGAAAATTTGGTCGCTAGATTAGATCGAGTGGTTAAAAAGAAATTAGATAAGATCGATGGCCTGACTCGGGATGGAGGGGGGGGGGGGGGGGAGGTAGAGTTGAAAATGGGCAGAATTTTTAAAATAACAATTAGTAAAACAATTAATAGAATTTTACAAGCCAAAAATAAAAAGAATTGACTGCTCGGTCGAATATTTATATAATTTGGAGCAGTTTAGAAGGACAGTCCAAAAATAAATAAGAGAAAGAAGAGAGGATCGGACTATTTAATAATATTTAAAAAAGAAAGTAATTTCGACAAACTTTTGAACGAAGGTCTAAAAGTGATCTATATGTCCACGTGAGTGGCCTCGTTAAGGCCGTTAGGGTGCACAGCTTGTAGGGAC
Source organism: Gigantopelta aegis (assembly GCF_016097555.1). NCBI lineage: Eukaryota > Metazoa > Mollusca > Gastropoda > Neomphalida > Peltospiridae > Gigantopelta > Gigantopelta aegis. The sequence goes on from NC_054704.1 coordinate 15,275,211, forward strand.
GAGATGGGTTGCACCCCGTCATAAAAACCCCTAGATTGACAGTCAATAGACGTTGAAGGTGTAGTGCTGTGCTGAAATACAGATCTTGAGAAGCTGGATCCGTCTGAACGAGAGAGAGAATCAGACTAGAGTATAGTCCAGTGCTGGGTTGGTATAGTGGTGCGGACGGGCCCGACTCCGGAGGATACGAGATGGTATCACAATAAAGTAAAGTAAAGTCTAGAAAAGAGTAGTAGGGCCGTCCCCGCTTCCTATTTCTTCTTAGAGTGGGGCGGTCAATCTTCCAGTGCTGCTAAGACAGGCTCGGACATGTAGAGTCTAAACGCGAACAACCGTGGCGTTCTGCAGAATGGCCGTCATACGAGTCACGAAAAAAACAAGTCAACATAGTAAGACGGAGAAATGACGTGAATATCGCTAAAAAAGAGTAAAAAGTAAAGTTTGTTTTATTTAACGACACCACTAGAGCATATTGATTTTTTATCTTATCGGCTATTGGACGTCAAACATATGGTCATTCTGACACTGTTGTTTTTTAGAGGAAACCCGCTGTCGCCACATAGGCTACTCTTTTTACGACAGGCAGCAAGGGATCTTTTATTTGCGCTTCCCACAGGCAGGATAGCACAAACCATGGCTTTTGTTGAACCAGTTATGGATCACTGGTCGGTGCAACACCTACCAATTGAGCCTTGCGGAGCACACTCGGGGTTTGGAGTCGGTATCTGGATTAAAAATCCCATGCCTCGACTGGGATCCGAACCCAGTACCTACCAGCCTGTAGACCGATGGCCTAACCACGACGCCACCGAGGCCGGTCGCGCTAAAAAAAGAATCCAACCCGGTGGTGCAGACTGTCGAAACGAGAAGCGTTCTAGCGTTCAATCAGTTCCAATGGTCGCATACATCCCAGTAGAAAACTTCACTTCGCTGACAAAAACAACAAAAGTGAAAGATCCCCAAGTCGAGCCGCGAAAGAACGTGCAGTGTGCACAAACACGTCTTACCGCAACGATTGTTTAATGAATGTTTAACGCCACCCCAGCACGAAAAATACATCGGCTATTGGGTGTCAAACTATGGTAGATGCAAAACATTAATTGATGATCAACAAAAATTCAAAATTTAAACAAAAACACAGTCAGTGTAAAGAACCGTACAAAAATACAAATATCACAGTTAGATACTGACTTTTACTCAAAATTTCAATTTTGTGCTGTATTGGCCATTCTCATAGAGAATGTTACAACCCTGCACCACGGTGAGGTTACAGCACGCGCAGGAAAAACAACGAGCAATGGGAGACGCTTTCTATTGTGTGAGACCATTTGCATTCAGAGTTACAAATCTTATCTGGAACTCTTAAAGTAAAAAAGAGTAAATATTTCCACACTTCCGGGTGCACATGCAATTTTTTTTACCCCAGATTGAGAAATGGTTTTCTTCTTTACAAGCAACGGTATAACATTATGTTGATGATCGTTTGGCACGCATTCTTAAATTAATCTATTGTGAATATTTTATTTGAAATTTAAAAGTATAAAACGTTACAAAATTAATATGTAGGGGTATTTGTTGGCATGATTATCTGTTTTCGATCATGATATAATATCGAACGAGGTTCATCTCATTTCCATTCATGGCAATATGCCCTCCCTTGCCCGTCCCCCTCCCAAAGTAACATACATACAAGATATTTATAAAATAATATTTATTTTACTTTATTGTAATATTAATAATCTATATATCATGATTGTAAAATAGCAAAGAATTTGACCCGTACCCCTCTATATCAGTAAAACTAACACTAACTATTGAAAGGGGGGTACGAGTTGAACTCATGCCGTAAAATACCCAACCGTTGCCCCTTATTGTTAGGGTTAGTTTTTGGGTTGGGGTGAGGTTTCCACTTTATACATAAGGGTTAACAATAACAGGCAGGCATATTTTTGTAAATAACATTAGTATCAACACGTGGTTCTGGCTTACTGGAGAATCTATCATTATCAAGAGCCATGGAACATCCTAGGTGGCAACACCTGACACTTAATCAGAATTGCCATTTGAGCTGCAAGAACTGCCACCTAGAAATTTAGTAGAATGGCTGATAGATGCTTTGAAATTCAACATTGTCAGTGGGTGGGTTTTGGGGTTTTTTTTTAAACATTGGGTGTTAGTGAAGGGACCTTTATCATGAGGTGGGCTAGGGACGATCACCAACTAGTGTTAGCTTAGTCACAAATGCTACACCATATATAATTATAGTACAGTAAAGTAAATATATATATATATATATTTAAGGATTGTCTGTTATTTCTTTTACGTTCATCGGGGTATGGACAAAAAAAAATCATCCGCAATATGTGTGAATCGGTGAAGCCATTCTCAAATAAGTTTGCAGATGATTTTTTTATGTTAATACCCAGATGATCATAAAAGAAATAACAGACAATATTTACAATTAAATTTGAATCATACATGCTAATAATAACACTAAAACATCATACTTTATTTTGAATTAGTTTTTATCCATATACAATAACGCTCATTAAGACAACTTGCCCATATTAAAATGACGTCATCACATATGACGTTCCTTGATGACATAATTTTTATGTTCATCGAAAAATTAACAAAATCCTGTTGCTACGTTTGGACCAATGGAATGACATTATGTTGTAATGAATGTAACAGAAATTTAATTATATATATATATATTTCATGTACATACAGCTTTCCACATATATATTAACTACATAACAGCATGTCCTCAAGGCTAGCTCTGCCACTCGCCAAATTGCAAATTTTAGGGACAACTGGCAAATTTTAGTTTAATTTGGCGAAAATAATTTGTGTAATAATTGATATTTCGTTGGAAAATAGCTGTAGGTTTTGCATTTTTAAAATACTTTGGCAAGATTTTCTGATCACTCAGAGCTAGTCCTGTGTCCTCCAGTTTGAACTTTCTGAGTTAACGTCTAGTAAAGAGATCTAAGAACAGATACATTTATGAAGTTGATGTTTTGTTTCATTCTATAAGAATTCTGTGAACATTTGCTATATTCCGTAACAATATTTGAGTGGAATGTTGGTACTAAAGCCTAAAGGGTAAGCTTATTAGGTTGCAGTTCACTGTCAAAAGTAAAGAAGAGTGGTTGGTAGACTCCTTAAGACACTAATGCAAAGTTCAACAAATCCACTAGCCCTTGGTCCCAGCTAGTAAATTGTTGGTCTGTGCTAGTGGAAATTATCAACTGTATTTCTATAATACTTAGGGCACTAGCCAAGACTTCTGTGAGGTCTAGTCACTTTCTCAAGCATTTGTCGAACACTGACAAATATTTGCAATATTTTGATACAGTTCTTGTGACCTACATATATTTTAATTTATTTTCAGTTGTGTCACCACCTTACAGTCTGTACATGGGATTGGATAAACATGAAAGTAAGACGTCCAGCTTTATACATAAAATATTGTTCTCTAAGGTCGGCTTTTCATTAACCTGATTTTGAACATGATTCTGCATACAAGTTTATCGATATAGTGAAAATATACACATATAATATTATGTTATGCAGGGGGAAAAAATTGATTGAGAGCATCTAAGCTCAAGTTTTCTGATCAGTGACGTCATAAGGTGGAATAATCTTTGGCGGTTTAAATAAGAAGATCCATTGCAGGGAACTTTGTTTTTTAAATCTTGATTAGTAATAATTCTAGTCAATTCAAAAATATTAGCAACTACTGTTTAATGTTTTCAAATTGTGTAGCAATCTCTAAACCTTGGATCGCAAAAAAGCGACACGCTACTGAACAAAATGTTCGCTGCATTGTTTTTGTCCAAATCTGTTGTACCAATTATATGGAAACATGAACAACAATACTGGAATGAGAGTTGTGAAGTTTGCAACAGAACAACAAGCCATGTTGATAAACTTCCTAGAGGAGAATCGTCTACTTTATAATATATGTTGTAGAACACAGAAATAAAAATTATAATCATCAACATATGGAAGAACATTTCTTGGGAAATGGACATGAAGAGCTTTGGTTGTAAGAACTTGGTATAATAAATAATGATAAATCAAATAAAACAAAGGAACCTGCTTGCAAAAATGCAGATATAGAAATGCACATTTCTGCAAATGAGAAATTGCATGTGAAATCGAGTTGATGGAAAGCTGGCCATAACTAGTCACTCATGTTGAGTGGGTTTGCTTTTTAAAATAATTTTGAGTAAATCGGAGTAAATTATGATCACACAAATAACAACCTATTAATTTAGTAGAATTTGTTCTCTAACAATAACAAGGTTATTTATATTAAGTGGAAAGCGCAAATAAAAGATCCCTTGCTGCTAATCAGAAAGAGTAGCCCATGTAGTGGCGATAGCGGGTTTCCTCTCAAAATCTGTGTGGTCCTTAACCATATGTCTGACGCCATATAACCATAAATAAAATGTGTTGAGTGCATCATTAAATAAAACATTTATTTCTTTTCTTTCTATTTATATTAAATACTATTTATGTACAAGTATGAACATACTTTTATTTTTTAGATGAAGATTTAATCAGATGGGGTTGGCCAGAAGATGTGTGGTTAGTATATAAATCTTAAGTGATTATTTTGCATTTTTCTATTAAAACATGTCAATGCCCGTTTTAAATTTGTTTTGTATTTTCTGTGTAAAGTCCAAGTGTTACAATGACCATAAAGCTGCAGTTTTAAATATGCCCTCATTAAAGAAATATTCCTTTTATTTATATGTGGTAACATATGTGTGTGTAGGTATTTGTTTCAAAACTAGAACTGCAGTCTACAATTAAGATGTTAGTTAATTTAACTCACTTATCAGTTATCACAGTTTCTTGTTCGATTTTACTAAATTAAATATTACATTTAGATGTACTTGTAGAGTATCTAATTTTTTGTTCAACAGTAGCAATGTTACATGGTTTAGATGCTACTGATAACAGAATTCCCTAAAGATCTATTTTCAGAATTATATTTTCTCTTTCTTGTAGGTTCCATGTCGATAAAGTATCTTCAGCTCATGTTTACTTGAGGTTACATCCTGTGAGTTATTTTTAAATATAATTCAAATGAGATTTTAGTCAAATGTAGTTATGGTGTGTTCCTTTCTAGTAAAATTTGATGCACATGCAAGTAAGGGCCACATGGAGACAGCCTGTATAATTAAATTTGATGCACATGCAAGTAAGGGCCACATGGAGACAGCCTGTATATTTAAATTTGTTCTGAATATGATTTCACTCTCATTAAGGGTTTTACTTTTATGAAGTAAAAAGGTGAGATATAGATATATTACTTCAGTTAAACTTTGTTTTTTGTTGTATGGATGTTTATCACAGTGCATTTGAAACAAACAAACAAAAATATATTAGATTAAAACTTTATTGAATTTTTCATTTTATTTAATGTTTAAATTATATTTTTTAACAAGCACAGAGATTAAGAACTATGGATACAACTGTCGGCGAGATAATTAATTCTGTTGAATTTTTTATTTTTTATTTATGGTGATTCTTTTTTTACTTAAATAGAGTATTTAGTTTAATTGTATGTTGAATCCTTAAAACACAGTTGATCTTGGATATTGTTTTATATCAAAGCATATATATCTATAATAAAATTATGTTGCTTAATTCTTTTAAGGGTGAAACTCTGGATGACCTACCACAAACAGTAATTGATGACTGTGTACAACTTGTCAAAGCAAACAGCATACAAGGTAGTAGACTTGATGCAATAAATATGCATGTACATTGATAGGTATAGGAAATAACCAGTTATATAATATCAACCATAGAAGGTTTTTAATATGGCAAAATTGTTGGATGTAGCAATTCATTATTTTAAGCAGATATTTTATAGCATAATTTAGAATGTTTCTTTTACTCAACATTTCTAAATATTTTGCTTTCATTTTTGTTAATTATTGTAGTTAACAGCACTACAAGAAATCTTTTTTCAATGGTTTGTTGTTTTCATTTCTGAATTAAAAAATAATATTTGCAATTATCAATAAAATGTTATTATTGTTGAAATTGGATTATGTTTTTTTTTTGTTTTTTTAGGTAACAAAATGAATAATATAGATGTAGTATACACCCCATGGTCGAATTTAAAGAAAACTGCTGGTATGGATGTTGGTCAAGTTGGTTTCTTCAAGGACAAGGAGGTTTGGTTATTTTCATATTTGAATTATGTGTGGTTCAGTCATTCAATGTATATCAACCTGGGCTCCGTTCCACGAAGTGATCTTAGCACTAACATCATCTTAAGTGTGTAACTAGCTTCATGAAATGGGGCCCTGGTCTCATGTTTGAACTGATATGGTCATTCTTGAGGCTATGTCAATTATGATATTCTACAAGTTAAGCCATTCACATATTTTCCAAAAACATATTTTTTAGAAATGTTCAATTTAATGTATAATGTAATACAAAGACATTTATGAACTCACTGAACAGCATTTTTGTAATTTTTTATAACGGTCTTTGTTATTTTATGCATGTACTCGGTAGTAATGGTCTGATCCATGAATTAAATGTCTGAAGTTTTACATTTGTGTGGCGGGACGTAGCCCAGTGGTAAAGCGCTCAGTCAGTCTGGGATCGATCCCCATCGGTGGGCCCATTGGGCTATTTCTCGTTCAGACAGTGCATCATGACTGGTATATCAAAGGCTGTAGTATGTACTACCCTGTCTGTGGAATGGTGTATATAAAAGATCCCTTGCTGCTAATCAAAAAGAGTAGCCCATGAATTGGTGACAGCGGGTTTGCTTTCTCAATATCTGTGTGGTCCTTAACCATGAATAAAATGTGTTAAGTGCATCGTTAAATAAAACATTTCTTTCTTTCTTTCATTTACATTTGTCTAGAAAAAAATTTAACTGGAGACTGAGTAAAATATTTTGTTTTTCAGGTGAGAAAAGTAAGAGTAGAAAAAAGAGTAAATGAAATTGTGAATAGACTGACAAAAACTAAAGATGAAAAGTTTCCCGATTTACGCAGTGAAAGAGAAGAGAGAGACAGACAAGAAAGAGAAGCTGTGAAAAGAAAAGAACAAGAAATCAAGCAAAAAGAAAAAGACGAGGATAAAAAAAGAAAAGAACAGGCAGAATTGAGGTATACAAGGCGAGCCAGCCAGATTTATAAAGCAGTTCCCACTAATGATAATAGAATCTGCTATATATGTAAGGAGTCTGTAAAGATCTTTAAGTGCATTTAGCACATGAATACAACTTTGTTCATTATTTTTGTCCTTAGTCCCTCTTATGCACACATAAGACGAAAAAATGTTAGACTCAAGTTATGTTCACCATGCATTTTATTACCGGTATACATAAGTACAACAGCTAATGGAAACTTCCAATTTCCAGCATGTTTTGCTAAGTTCACATGGTAATATATTTGGAAGATTTCATTTACCCAATACTTGAGTTCTTAATTGTGATTCTTTCCCAATAATTAAGGTTTATGTGGGTTATGGAAATCCTGTAAAGTTTTTTTCAGGTCTAGAAAGTTATAAAACTTTTGAGTTTCAGTCATCGTAAGTTATGAAAAATGATATATGGTTAATAACAATTAAAGGAATGCTGGCGAGCCGGTGGTTATGTAATACTTAATGTGTCACATCAGGATTTAGTCTTAGAACTGAAGAAACAAAACGTACCTGATTTTTGCGGATGCATTGCAATGTTCTGTAATAATATCTAATCCAGTAAGCCAGCAATACATATATATTATTTTTCAATACAAAATAAACTACCACTGTGAAAGTGTCGAAATAACTGTATTATGTTTTGTTCATGCATTAACCCACATACTGACATACTAATCGGAGTGTTTTCTTAGTTAATTGGTCCTTTCTTTGCGTAGCCTGCACATGTGATTCCTGATTGGTATGTGTATGTGCAGGGTTTTTTAAAATCACAGGGTATTGTGGGATGACCTGCCGCCCCTACAATATTAATGGACATTATCAGCCATCCTGCTTTATTATTGTAAATAATTCTGTAAAACCCTTGATTAAGTAGACTTTCCTATCTTAAATACAAAACTGACCAATTACTTAGTCCCAAAGAAAAGAAAATTATCACTTGAGTATCGTGAGTGGTTATTTTTGCTCCAACATACTCTACCAATAGGCCTAATAATATGCATTTTTTCTTTTGATGTTTTAAGAGAGAAAAATACAGTATAACTCCATTTCGTTCTGTTGATGCAAATTGAAATATATTTAGTTAAATAGTTTATTATACTATCAAGTCATTTATGTTGTTTTACAAGTCTGGTTGATTAAAGCAAAGTGCCTTGTCGTAAATTACTGCTTTTGTTTATACTGTGCATACAGGAGTTGGTTGGAGCTGATGTCACTTCGCCCCAAGCTATAGTACATGACGTCACGAAAACAAAAAAAAATGGTTGCCCCCAGTTAGCAGGAATAGTCACGTTTTTTTATTAACTCTAAAATTACATGTTTTTTATTTTTTAAAGCGTCAGTATGTGTTGGTGGTCCAGGTATGCATCTTTCCAACACAAGGCTCATGTTGGAGTTTAGTCTCCCTTTAATGATTTTTTCTCTTCCATTACACAAGCAAGGATCAGCAATTCATAACAAATCACTAATATTATTAGATCATGTTGATGATAGCATAAAATTTCCTTAAAAAGCCTCAATAAAAGCTTCTGGAAAATGCTATAATAAGTCATGGAATTTTGTTTTAATAATAAAGGTGGATTAGCTGTGATATATAATGAATACTTTTGCAAGGTACATTATGAAAATAATTTCTTTACAAATAATTATAGGTAAAAGGTCATTGTTTACTGATCACAAATACTAATTCAACAATTTTAAACTGTGAAGATGAACTGTTTGTTACTTTTGCCATTTCAGATCTTATACAACGTTAATGAGAGAAGAAAACATGACATCAAACCTGGTATGCAAGATCCCCTTTCTTATCAAACATTATTTCATTTAATCAGCTAGTTAGACAATCACATTGTTTTTGTCACCCCATTCTGTGACAAGTTTGCTTGCCCCACTAAATCCATCCCTCATAATTAAGATGGTGATATGTTTAGTAACAAAACTATTATTAAGTAACAGTCTGCATCAGATATATATTAGGGGCTGTCCATAATTTTCAACATTTTCACGAGCGTACAAACTATTATTAAGTAACAGTCTGCATCAGATATATATTAGGGGCTGTCCATAATTTTCAACATTTTCACGAGCGTACAAACCGTACGCGGGGGGGAGGGGGTTAAGGGGCCAGCGTACACTTTTTTTGAAAATGAAAAATGCTGATCAACATTTTTCATTTGGGGATGTACACTTGTGGGGGGGGGGGGGGGGGGGGGCAGTGGTCAAGAGTGTACGGTTTGTACGCTCGTGAAAATGTTGAAAATTATGGACAGTCCCTTTTAATATACAGTGAAACCTCTCAAAACCGGACCCTCCTTAAACCGGAATTCCCCAAAACTGGACATTTTTCACGGTCCTTTTTTAAAACTCCTTACAGAAATTAACTTTTCTAAACCGAATACATTTTAAAACCGGACATTTTACTTGGTCCCGAGGGTGTGCTGTTTAGAGGGGTTTCACTGGATTATAATCTCCCGCTTGTACATTGTCCTGAATTTAACTACAGTTTTATTGTAAGCATTGTTTTGTTCTGTAGTCCACTCTGTATTTATATATTGAAAGCAGCAATTTCAAATATATTTAAAAAAAATTATATTTCCAGATTCATGTCACATTAATGTGTTTATTACCCATATGGTTAAAATATCTTGGTACATATCAAAGTGATACGTCCCACTAGAACGCCAAGTGGGACATAACACGAAGACATCATTGATTGGCACACTACAGCCTTAAAGGAACGTCAACCAAACGAGTCGAGTGATATAAATTAAGATTGATTATGGGTAATAAATAAGATAGTAATCTTGCTACCATTTCATATGTTTCTGTCCCACATGAAATAATTTCTATAGACATTACCTGTCCTCAAACAAGTGCACCTCCCCCCACGCAAGTGGTCTGGTCCGAACATCCCAACAGCCAATGGGATGGCCTAAATTCTTCTACTGCATACTGCTCTCTAGTTCCGGTCACATGACTGTAACTTCCTTCTTTTTCTCTTCGCTAAAGGGTCTGGACGTCTTTTGTTTGGCTCTGTTTGGAGTCAACTTTTTTTATAAGACCTTTGGTTTTGTATTCGTGTTTGGGTGAAATGTTTTCACCTTAAATTTCGTTAGCTTCGTTAGCTTTCGTATGTTTCTTTTCGCGTATTCGCTTGACTTTGCAAGTGTTAATTACATGAAATGTTGTTATATTGTCGGTTGTTGTGTCTTTGTTGCAAATGGCGTCTTTGTTGACCGGCTTTGTGTTTGTGTCATGGATTCTTTTCTTTCTTTTTCACAGATTGAAAACTTATTATCATGTCAGATGTTAATGTTCAGCGACAGGTACGAGCGTGCCTACGCTGTAAGAAGTTCACTGCAGGCGGCGACCCTCATGAATTATGTCCGGGTTGCCGTGTTCCTTGTAGCCTCTCTTCGAGATGCGACCTGTGTTCGGGCCTGTCTACTGTCGAGTTCGCGGCTTATTTGAAGGTGCTGTCGGCGAGAGCCAAGAAAGTGGAATCTTCGCCGTCAATTGCGGACTCCATAGCAGATGTATTACGTTCGATGCTACCTACTATGCTGAAAGAGACTATGGCGTCAATGGCAGCCTTACCAGAACCGGCGGGTTTGGGGCCAGGTCCGGTTCAAGTCCCCTCTTCGGGGGGTGCGGCTCCAGGACGCAAGACTTCAGATGACAGGCCTGCAGTTCCTACGCAGCCCTCTGACAAGCCGACTCAATCAGTTAGACGTTCCACGGCCTCCAAGGATCACCGATCTTCAAAGTCATCTTCGGCGCAGCGGAGCCGGGACCGGAGCCGGGCTCGTAGCCGTTCCCCACGACCTGCATGTCTCCCTATGGGTTCCGTGGATCGGCAGCGCAGACCTTCTATTGAGGCTTCAGAGGGTTCTCGACGGGACCGTCCACGGTCCGGTTCACCAGTGAATTCTGTTTCGGCGGATCGATTAGCCTGTGCTCGAGTGCTTCGAGACTTTGGAGATGCAGCGCCTACAGCGGTTTCCGTCATTGATGAGACTGAATCTCCTGACCATATGAATATGAGGGATTGCTTGGCGGCAGTCTATGACATGTTGCCGTCCTTGCCACATCCACCAACGCCGTCCAAGAAGGGACCGACACCGATGATAGCGACTGATGTCCCTCCGGAAGATGTGGTGATCCGTTCCTTGGCAGCCGGTACACTCGTATCCGAGGTGGCGACGGATTTAGACCGCACTTTTAAAGACACAGCGTCTTTCGTCGCCTTTCCGACTTGGGGTCACCGTATGTATCCGGTGTTTGACATGGCCTTTACAGATGTAGCTCCGTCTTTGGATGAAGATGTTCACCGTCTTGGGAAGTCGTCAACCGTGGATTTGACGGACAAACAAGTACAAGCCATGGATACTGCCCAGAGACGTTGCTTGTTTGTGTTATCTTACTTGGACGTTTTCCTTGCGGCGATGGCCACCCAGGCAAAAGATGCACGGTGCTACGCGCTGTTTCAGCAATCGGCGCAGATGCTAGCTTTCCTGACGTCTTCGGTGACTTCGATGTCCTCGATGTTAATGCAATACCGTCGCCAGGCTTATTTAAAGAAATCCACTTTGGATTTCCAGCATAAGAAGGAGCTGTTAGCTCAACCGTGGTCCGCAACGAAGCTGTTTGCAGGGAAAGTTTCTGAGGTGGTGAAGGCCAATGATGAGGACCAACAGTCGACAGCAACTGTCAAAGCGTTGCAACTTATTTCGACGTTGGAATCTACAAAGCGGAAGTCTACATTTACACCACAACCACCATCTAAGCGCTGGAGAGGTTCCTTTCGAGGTCAACCTTCTCGAAGGTTTCCGGTCAGACGACCATCCGGTCCGCCAGCTCGTACCCAGGGGAAGCCTGGTCGATGTTGACGCCAGCCAACAGATCGTGGACTGCTCAGATTGCTTCAACCTACGCCCGCCCCTGATTTTGAACCAGAACAACGATTCGGTTTTGACGCTTCCGGTGTGTACCACACCGGTCGGAAGATCCATGGTCGGAAGTCGACTTCGCCGTTATTGGCGAAACTGGCAGACACTTTGCCAAGATCCGTTTGTCACGTCGATCTTGAAGACAGGGTATCGTCTGCAATTGTCTGCCATCCCTCCATTGACCACTTCACCTCGAGAACCGCGGCATTCCGTTGCGCAAGTCAAGGTTCTACAGGAGTCCGTCAACAAGCTGGTGGAGAAGGGAGCCGTTCGCAGCATTTCGGAAGTACACTTAACACCCGGATTTTACTCAGACTCCAGAGCTGCGAATGATTCACAACTTGGCGGTCTTCAACGACCACTACCTGTCTCCTCCGACGACCTTCAAGATGTTAACGTTGCGAGATATCATAGCCGTGATCAGACCGGGGGATTGGCTTGCCTCGCTAGATCTCAAGGACGCCTACCTGCACGTTCCGATGCATGCCGATTTTCATCACTACCTGCGGTTTGTGCTACAGGGTCGGCATTACGAATGGACAGTCCTGCCCTTTGGGATATCCATAGCGCCATGGCTGTTCACCAGAATCACGACTCCGATGTCACGCTTCCTGCATCGCAGAGGTATATCCTTTTACCCATACCTCGACGATTGCCTGATGAGGTGTCACAGCAAGACAGGGCTGACTGCACATGTTGCCTTCATCATGGACTTTCTCAAGCAGCTGGGTTGGATTATCAACATCGAGAAATCTCGACTGGCTCCCACGCAGTCTCTACAGTTCATAGGCGCTTGGCTTCGACCCGACCTGGGCCTCGTTCAAGTTCCTTTAGACCGTTGGGAGAAGATCCAGACCATGATTGTCATAGCCCTCACCGCTCCAATGACCTTCCGCAGTTGGCAGAGTCTCCTGGGTCTCCTCACTTCTGCCCAGGATTTGACACTCAGAGGTCGTCTCCAGTTGCGGCGTTTGCAGATGTTTCTCAACCCGTTTGTTCGTTTCAACAATCCGGACTTGATCATCTCACTCCCGGACGATCTACGCTCCAGCCTGCAGTGGTGGCAGCTCCGATCGAACGTCTTAGAAGGTGTCTCTATGCGGGCCTTCATAGCCACTCATCACCTATTCGTCGACGCGTCACTGGAAGGTTGGGGAGCCCATCTAAGCAACCAGACTACTTCAGGGCTGTGGTCTCCCGGCGAACTTGGACTCCACATCAACCTGTTAGAGTTGTTGGCAGTCTACTACGCTATCCTTCATTGGCGACAGATGTTGACGGAAGCCTCTCTCATGGTGGCCACAGACAGTACGACCGCGGCGGCTTACATCAATCGTCAGGGCGGAACTCACTCCAGCAGTCTGCTGCAGTTGACTTATCGTCTCTACAAGCTGGTCGACGAAATTCCATTGCACCTTCGGACTCGTCATATTCCAGGGGTTTCCAATGTACTAGCCGACACATTGTCCCGGCCGTCGTCTCCACAGCCGACGGAGTGGATGCTCCATCCGGAAGCGTTTCGATGGGTGTGCGACAGACTTTGGACACCAAACATCGATCTTTTCGCCACACGATTCAACCATCAGCTGAGGGTTTACGTGTCTCCGGTGCCGGATCCCGAAGCTCTGGATCTCGAAGCATTGGCCATCAGCTGGGAACAGATGGACGCGTACGCTTTTCCTCCACCAATCCTCCTTCCAAGGGTGCTTCAGAGGTTTCAGCTGTACCATTGTCGCCTGTTGCTCATTGCTCCGATGTGGCCATCCAGGATGTGGTATCCAGATCTAATACGTCTTGCCGATCCACATCCTTTACCGCTGCCAGACTGGGATCATCTGTTGCTGCATCCCACGTCAAGACTATACCATCCACGTCCGCAGTTGTTCCAACTGCACGCGTGGACTTTATCTCCAAGAGTTTGAGGAAGAAAGGTTTTTCTTCACAGTCTACGGCGGCCATTTTGAAAGTGCACAGATCATCTACTACTGCGGCTTACAACGTCAGATGGCTTTGCTTTCACCGATGGTGTGTTGGGAAAAAACTCAAACCTCAGACGATCCAGATACCTCGTCTTGCTGATTTTTTGCTGTATCTGCGGACCACTTTACGATTGAAGGGGTCTACCATCGCTGGGTACGTTTCGGTCATCGCTACTGTTCGTGATGTCACTACTGGAACGAAGTTATCGGGTATTCCTGAGATCCATAAGATGATCAAAGGGTTTCGCCTTGAAGATCAAGTACACCGGTTTCGGCCACCAAGATGGGACCTGAATTTGGTGTTACGAGCGTTATCGACCGCACCTTATGAGCCGATCGAGTCCTCTTCCCTGCAAGATTTGACACGGAAGACGGTGTTTTTACTCGGTTTTGCCACGGCTGCTCGTGTCTCAGAACTTCATGCTCTTGATGTAGATTTGGTACGTTTTCACCGAGATCGGCGTGCAGTCAACTTGGGGTTACTCATGAATTTTATTGCAAAGAATCAGTTACCAGACCAAGCGCCTCGCTCGTATGTTGTGCAGGCCCTCTCCTCTATCATTGGTCCGGCGGACGTTGAGGACTTGGCGTTGTGCCCTGTTAGAGCCCTGCACCAGTACATCGAGAGGACCAGATCTTTTCGACAACATCGTAAAAGACTTTTCCTCTCCTGTAACCAGAGTCGGTTGAGGGATATTACCAAGAACACGGTGGCCACCTGGATCCGGTCTTCTATCCTGACCGCCTATCAGAAGGAGGGTTTACCTGCTCCGTCTGCTTCCAATCCGCATGAACTCCGTGCCTTGGCTGCCACGATGTCCCTGCATTGCAACACATCCATTCAGCACATCATCACTGGCTGTTTCTGGGCGACGGACTCCATCTTCGCCAACTATTATCTGAGGGATGTCTCCACAGAAGACGTTGAGGGGTTCCATCATCTGGGTCCGGTTGTTGCTGCACAGACTCTGTTGAATACAAGCCGTCCTCGTCGCCGTTGATGTCTGTCTGATTCTGGGCTGCATACCGAGATGTCCACCGAATCGACAGGTGAGGATTGCTTAGACTTTTGTTCTTTTGCACAGTTCACGCACTGGTGCCGGAACTTTTGTCTCGATAACCTTTACCCTGCACTGCATGTGGTTATTGGTTGTCGTTATTGAACTAACAGATCTTTGGTGTACTAGACAGAAAACATTCGGGGGTCTTGTTTTGTTCAATGTTCTGACGGATGCACCTCATTAGGTTGTCGCTTGTTATTGAAAAACTATAACACTTCAATACGTGAGGGTTACCTAACACCTGCATCCCTGGTGGCTACGTCTTCCCACCCTGTCAGAACCAGCATGAGATGTGGCTTCCGCCTCCTGGTCCATGTGTTCTAGGAGCCGTACCTGCCACTGCTGACGGATGCCACCATTCTGGTTGTTGTTACTAACATCACCTGCATTGGTCTGTGACGGGCATCCCTAGGAGGAGGGTTTACCAAGGTTGGCCTTATTCTTCCACTAGTCAGCCTCTTTCCGGTTGGGGAGTTATCACAAGCATCTACGGATCTCGGCACCCACCACCATCTGTTGAATGCTGCACTTGTTTGAGGACAGGTAATGTCTATAGAAATGGAGAAAACTTGAGTGTTTTCTCTTTTATAGATACATTACCTGTCCTCAAGATTCATCCCGCCCGGGCCTCCCCGCTTCCTGTTCTCCGTGCGATGCGCTCATGGAAAAAGAAGGAAGTTACAGTCATGTGACCGGAACTAGAGAGCAGTATGCAGTAGAAGAATTTAGGCCATCCCATTGGCTGTTGGGATGTTCGGACCAGACCACTTGCGTGGGGGGAGGTGCACTTGTTTGAGGACAGGTAATGTATCTATAAAAGAGAAAACACTCAAGTTTTCTCCAGTTTCTTTGTCACTTGTGACAACTGAAAATTAAAAGTAAAGTTTGTTTTATTTAACGACGCCGCTAGAGCACATTGATTTTTTATCTTATCATCGGCTATTGGACGTCAAACATATGGTCATTCTGACACTGTTTTTCAGAGGAAACCCGCTGTCGCCACATAGGCTACTCTTTTACGACAGGCAGCAAGGGATCTTTTATTTGCGCTTCCCACAGGCAGGATAGCACAAACCATGGCCTTTGTTGAACCAGTTATGGATCACTGGTCGGTGCAAGTGGTTTACACCTACCCATTAAGCCTTGCGAAGCACTCACTCAGGGTTTGGAGTCGGTATCTGGATTAAAAATCCCATGGCTCGACTGGGATCCGAACCCAGTACCTACCAGCCTGTAGACCGATGGCCTGCCACGACGCCACTGAGGCCGGTCAATTGAAAATTATTTCACTCGGGGCATAAACATGATATGAAATGGAAGCTTGTTTAATATCTTATCAATTCTACCATTATGAAGCTTTCAAGTAGGACATTTTCTGATAAGACAAAATGCAACTTTATTAAGACAGTATTTCTGGATGTGTTGTGTATTGGTAAATGATATTACAGCATGGGAAAACAAAATTATAGGTTTAATTCTGTTAGTTTGTTTGAGTGTGCATGGTACCAACTAAAGTAAATGCATATGCATCAGATTCTGAGAAGCAGGAGTGGGGCACTTCCCTTTCAACTTTAGAAATAATGTATTGCCTCTTCCCCCCCCCCCCCCCCCCCCCCCGACATTGACAATCAGATTAATAATTACAGCTTTCGCCCCACGCCACCAGTTGCTGTCATGTTTAGACATCTATGAAATGAGATGTTGTTGCTTAATTTGTTTGTTATATATGATTTAGGAGATTTTCAAATAAAATGTTTTTTCTTTCAGGATGGTGATGGCAATGATTCTGATGACTTTATGTAAAATCTGTTAAGATATTTTGTTGGCAGTTGTGTGATATTCTAGTGGACAAATCAGTGAAGCAGAAATCAACGGCTAAACTTAATATACTCTTACTTCAAACATTTCTTTGAAAATCGGACATTCGGAAAGTCAAACATTTTTAAAATCTGTTTACTTAGATAAACTGACTCATGACTGACACTCAAATTTTTTTTCTTGTACCCAGTAAGTGCAGTCCAACTGGTGTTAAGCAACAAGATGGCTGCTTAATACTGGTCAGTTTACATCCTATGAGGGGAATTGTGAGAAAATAATCAGGTGGCTTCTGAAGTTTGATTGGCTATATTTTTATAAAATATGGTTTTCATTTTTCTGATATAGATTCTACTTCCATTTTGTTGCTCATTTGTATCTAATATAACAGAAACACTAATGAAAAAGATAAAACTAAAATGTGACTCACTATAAAAAAAAAAATGATGGACTGGGTTAAAATAAATTATTGATATTTCAAACAATGGTCTTTGTCTAGAGTTACAAAATAGAACGGCACAACAGATATTTCTTCATCCATGACTGGTCTATTAGAGATAATATCCTACACATTATTCTGGCATCCCTGGTTCTAGTGCTGTCTGAAAACCTTTTCTGTTCTTGTTCTTTGAAGAAACGCTCACAGTAACTCGCCTTTACAGTTCAAACCCTGCAAAGTTTTCTGAAGTTTTTGTCCATTGTCATTTTCATCCCTGTATTGGTATATCAAAAGCCATGATATGTGCTGTCCTGTCTGTGGGAAAATACATATAAATGATCCATTGCTGCTAATGTAAAAATGACTGGGTGTCAGAATCATTAAATGTTTGACATACAATAGCTGATGATTAGTAAATCAATTTATCCTATAACTTACCCATGATATCCATGTCATAAACCCATGTGATAATTTACTTTATTAACCCGGTTAATAATAGTATGCAAATTTACACGGTCTCTAGGTAATGTGTTGCTGTGGATGGGTCATTTGCTTACAAGCCAACAAGACCCATTTATCTGAGCGTAACGTTTTCAAAGATTTGTTTAAAACGCGTGACGTCAAATTAATCTGTGCTAATCGTGATGATGTCATATCATCGATGGTGGCGACTTCAGTACTGTGATTTACTAAAACAATTAATTAGAATGTTATTTTAGAAGTGTTATAGGATAAATAGAATTCGCTACTCGTGTTTTTTAATATGTAAAATATCAACCTTGTCTAGTTAATCAGTATTTGTCTCGGCAGAGCCTCAACAAATGCCGATTAACAAAGACTCGGTTGATATTTTCCATATTAAAAAATACTCGTACGAATCCTCTATGTAATCTAGTCACAGGAGTGGTGTCGTTAAACAAAACAAACTTTTTACATTTGTTCATCCCTGTATTATAAAACTCATGGTATATCTTACTCTATATCAGAAAGTACTTATAAAAGATGAGAGTATTAGCAGTTTTGTGGTGGCAACAGATGTCTTCTCACAAACTTAAGACCAACAGCGACATTTTATAAACAATCGACCAAGGTGTCGTTAAATAGTCATTCCATTCTTCTTTTTTTTATTGGGGATAAAGTGTATCATTTGTCTTTAATAAACATAATGGGCTGAATTTACGAAGCCTGTTTCTCTTAAACGTAGGTGTTTAAGCATTGTAAATGTATGTAGGTACACAAGTGTAAGTAATAAGCAGGCTTCGTAAATGCTTGTAATTACATGTGTGTAAGCCATAAACAGGCTTCATAAATTTGGCCCACAGTGTTCATAATGATAACTTGAACTGTTGACCTAAAGAGGTACTTAGAATGACAATGTGGAATGATGGAAAATGAATTTTACTAAAATGTTTATATGATTCCAAACTGCAGTGGGATCATTTTATATTTCAGTTGCCTTATGGGATTTATTGATGCATGGGCTCTTTTTTATGGTTATTTGGCTGTTAGATTACATTTAACATGTATGAAAGGCAGTTAAAGAGGATAAAGTAAGCTTTGGTGTTACACGGGAGAATAATATTAAAAATATCAAATGGATTCTTTTTCTTCTGTTATTCTTTGAATAATAAATAACACATATTAGGCCAAATTTACGAAGCCTGCTTTTTTGACTCACAGGCATGACATGTAACTAGATAAATTTACAATGATCAAACACCTGTGGTTAAGAAAAACAGGCTTTGTACATTCAGCCCTTTATTTCTTCAGTTGTTACAAAATATCAACGACTCACAACCAGAACTGGCTGTATCCAAACTGGTGCTTTTCTCAACCCAAAAAAAGATTTAATGTTTTAAAAAACTTGAAAATATTTAATAAAAAAGAAGAAGTTCTTTACTTATTCAAATTATCTAGATTTGAATTACTGCTATTACATGTATGTCCTTCCCCCATCCCCTCCCGACCCCCTCAAAAAACAAAAACCACTACATTTAAAAAAAAAAAATTAGATTCATAAATAGTGATCTACTTTCACAAATATTGCTATGGTTCTTGTCACAGAGTTTTAAAGTGGAAATCATACTTATTTATTTACATCAAATTTTTGCATGTTTACACACACTGTTCTTTGGTAATAAATAGAATATTAAGTTCACTGCTATTTTATATGGGATGAGTGCAATACAATGTCACGGAGTCATTTTATTTCAAAGTTGGATGCTCGTCCAGAGTGGGATATTGCATTTGCATGATGTAATTGATTTGTACTGGCATCTGAACATTACTGTCTGAACATTACTTTCCATCCAAGTCTATTGGTGTTGTTTACAATTCATTTAGTCTTTAGTGCTTCATCCAGATCAGCTATGATGTCTTCTGCACTCTCCAGCCCGACGGACAGACGGACCAAGTTGTCTGTGATGTCGATTTTAAGTCTTTCTTCTTGACTCATAGTGGAATGAGTCATGGTAGCACTGAAACAAAAAATATTCTCTTGAAGCAACATACATGTGTATAGATAACAGGTGGGCTTAGAGTGGTCATCCCTGTCCATGCAATCCAAGTACCCTAAATTACCCATCCCTCACCCCTCTCCATGCAATGTGTACCCAAAATTACCCATTCCTCACCCCTCTATATGCAATCTGTGTACTCTAAATTACCCATCCCTCGCCCCTTTCCATGCAATCCAAGTACCCTAAATTACTCATCTCTCGCCATGCAATCCAAGTACCCTAAATTACCCATCCCTCACCCCT
>NC_054704.1:15595603-15678103 GCF_016097555.1 Gigantopelta aegis
TTGGTGCAATCTAAAGCCCTGCAGAGATGATTATTTCCATGAAAATCAGACACGAGTAAGATACATTTTTAGAATAATAGTATTAAATAAACTATTAAAATACTTATTTAACAAAACCAAATAATTTTTTCTTTACATAATTCTGACCTTTGTAAAAACACTTTTTTTCTTCTTGTTTTTTTAATGAAATTTTGAGAACTTGCTCTGTTACCAATATAAAAACAGTAAATTTTGAACTTTTTGTAATTATGATCATAATTAATAGTAGTTTGCTTCAGTCTAACAGCAACATTACATGACACAGAAAAAGGTTTTTATATTTGGTCTAAAATTACAATGATTTTTTATTTTATTAATTATTATTATTAAAAAAAATTCTATTGGTACATGTATTGGGTATGTTAGAAATTTGTGTTTGGATTTCAGCATATAAAGAATTACAACTTATAACGACTGAAAATGGGATGTCAGTTTCGGTTTGCTCATTATTTATAGCTGCATACAAAATCATGCACATGTAAGTGAACATACCATGTGTTCATTTAAATGTCATACATATGAATACAATGTCATAGATGCATGATGTATTTGTTTGTAGGGTTTTTTGTTATGGTTGTTAGTTTGTGGTGATGGGTTGCATAAAATATATACATTTTGTATATATTCTTTTTATTTAATTTTATTTTTGTTATATGGTAGTTATTTAGATTTCCTTTTTTTTTTTTTTCGACACTTATTATCTATAACACATTAGTGTAAATGGTATATGACATCTCAGCCATTAGGAAAATAAGTGTCTGGGGATAATTACTCTTGTTGATTATAAATAATAGTAAGCTGATCACCGTAGTAAATGACTATATTCCTCTGCTGCCACATAAGTAGATCACTGCTACTAAATGACAGCAAGGAACTTTATTGTGAGTTCAGAGCAAGTAAGGCATAACTGTCATGATGTTGTCTTTCCTCTGAAATCACTTCAGACATATATGTTTATTATTATTATTATTATTAGGACTCCAAGCCATAGATTAGTTTAGCACTAATAGTAATTAAGTCGACTACAAATAATTTAATTTAAATTACATTCATTACAATTTACCATCATCCCAGTGGTCCAGTTGTATTAATTTGAGTTTATCAATGAATGTAAAAAAAACATTACGTTGTCGGGGAACGTCATACCTGATTATGTCATTTTATATTGGTATCTTATCTTATTGTGCGTTACTATTTAACACCAAAAATAATTCAAAATAAAAGATTAACTTTTTGTGTTATTAACTTCGCCGATACATACAGTTTGCAGATGTTTTTTGTTTGTTCATACCTCAATGACCGTAAAAGAAATAACAGACAATCCATGTCCTAGTACTGGTATTAAGTCTGCTTGGAATGAATTTGTATCTCATTTGTTATATTACTTGTTGAGAAAATCAGATAATTTTTAGAATGTATAACATTTGTATTGCACACTTTGCTGTTTACCACAACTGCCCAATGCACACCTGGTTTGTTTCCTTGTTGAAAACTGTTAGTACCAGAGAATCTGTATTTTACCATTAGCTTGACATGTTAATTTTGTTTTGTAAAGCTTTGCTTTCATGTTATGTACACAGTAATGAAAGATCATTCAGTCCACATAAAGTGCACTTAAATAAGTGAGATTAGCATGTTAGTCTTATCTAGCACCACACACTAATTACATTACATGATGTTTTTTCACAACCAGCCTGTCTCTAAGAGTATTTATTGTGTCATAAACTCATTTGATAATGTAGAGTATTAACCTAGTTAATAATGGTATGCAAATTTAAAGGTATATGCAAATTTTCAAGGTCTCTTGGTAATAATGTGTTGCTGTGAGTCACTAGTTTACAAGCCATCAAGACCTGTATGCCTGAGCATAACATTTTCATAAGATTTAGTTAAAGTGTGTGACGTCAAAGTAATTTGTGCTAATCATGTCAGGGCGGGATGTAGCCCAGTGGTAAAGGGCTCGCTTGATGTGCAGTCGGTCTGGGATCGATCCCTGTCGGTGGGCCCATTGGGCTATTTCTCATTCCAGCCAGTGCATAGGGCTTCTGGAATATTTATAAAATCCACTAGCCATGGGATCAGTGATTAAATATTAAATATAATTGATTAAATTACTAGCCACGATTAAAAATTCAATAGCCCTACTTTACTTTAAGTTAAAACAATTTTACAAAATAATAGTAATAATCAGAATTGTTACCTAAAGACTAACATTGGTGGGTTGGGGCAGGATATTCATATTTACATAATAGACTTAACTGCAACATTTGACCAAAAACATTTCACTAGCCGTCAGGCATGGCAATAGTAGTTATTTACTAGCCCACCACTGAATATCACTAGCCATTTGAGTGGGGCTACCACCATCTAGAATCCCTGCAGTGCACCACGACTGGTATATCAAATTCTGTAGTATGTACTACCCTATCTGTGGGATGTTGCATATAAAAGAACCCTTGCTGCTAATCAAACAGAGTAGCCCATGAAGTGGCGACAGCGGGTTTCCTCTCTCAATATCTGTGTGGACTTTAACCATATGTCTGACGCCATATAACCATAAATAAAAGTGTTGAGTGCATCGTTAAATAAAACATTTCCTTCCTTCCTTCCTATTCTTGTCTTGGGTCTGATTCCAGATGTTATTCTTTTCTTGGGTCCAAGGGGTGTTCAGTGAAAAAAACTCTTATATCTTATATAAAGCCATCCTTTAAAAAAAAAAACGGCGTCGTGGCAGGCCATCAGTCTACAGGCTGGTAGGTACTGGGTTCGGGTCCCAATCGAGGCATGGGATTTTTAATCCAGATACCGACTCTAAACCCTGAGTGAGTGCTCCGCAAGGCTCAATGGGTAGGTGTAAACCACTTGCACCGACCAGTGCATCGTTAAATAAAACATTTCTTTCTCTCCTTTAAAAAAACAATCATGACTTAAATATAATTAGAAAAACATTTTAATCAAATTCTAAACTTCACCTTGTCCTTGGCTCACATTATTCAAGGTGATCAGGAAAACTTTTTAATCAAATTCTAAACTTGACCTTGTCCTTGTCTCACTTTAAAAGATTCAAGGTAATTAGATTTTTTTTTATTAAAGTTCAAGTAAGTTAAGAAAACAACCCACCTACATCTGTATACCAGTCAGTTAAAAATATTGGCATATTTGTAATTTACTGTCATTCATAGTGACTATTTTGTCTGTAAACAAAATATTTTAAAAATATTTTGGAATCATAATTAAATTTTGTTTTACTATTTCACACATCTAAATATATACTACATGTATTTAAAAGCATACACATCTTTAGCATATTTCTACTGACATTTAAATTTCAACAAGATTGATCAAACTTACTTTTTTCTGAACAATTCCAGGGCCCTGTTTTACAAAGCGATCTTATTTCTAAGATCATATTAAGCAGTGTTTGAGATTAACGGTATCCCGATATCCAGGGGATACCAGAATTTGATTTTGGATACCAGACTTCAAGAACCCAGTATCCAACTGGGATACTGGCCAAATTTTGTAATCTCGAACACTGTTAAGTGCACAATTTAAGGTGATCTTAGTGCAAAGATTACTTCGTAAAACAGGGCCCAGGAATGTTAGTATGACTAGTATTTTAATACTATTGTCTTGTTTACATTATGAAAATTAATGTTTTAAAAATTATTGTAAAAAGAAGATAGTAAAGTATGTAATTTACTAATCAGTCATATACATTAGATATATTGTGTTGTTAATATGTATCTTTATTGTGTAAATAGCTTTTTATAAACTTAAGCTACTAAATTATGCAGGAAAAGAAAATTATAAAAAATTATTTCACTGTCTTTGCACATCAATAATGTTATTTAGTTTCTGTCTAGATGGTGTTTGGAGAGGAACAAAACTACTGAATCTCAAAGAAATAGTTGACAATGCAGTCAAGTTGTGTGATGACAGGTAATATACTTAAAAAGAAGGTCATCAGTATATGTAATGTTAATTTCAGTGGTTAATTTGTAAGAGACTTGTTCATCATGAAGCAGCCAATCGTTACTGTGAAACCAAACTTGAAAGTTGCTTGGGGTAATCTAATGAAGTACATTACTACCACACAAAGTAACAGCTATAGAAAGAATAACCCTTCTAAATGATATCTACTTTGATCAAAGAAGCACTAAAATACTAAGAAGATTTTAGCAATATTTTGGGTGAAAATTGTCATGATAGGCTATGAATTTTTTTATGAACAGTTGCTCTACTGTAGATATAGCAAATGCTGAATGTTATTTAAAAAAAAAAACCTATTACAGTCAGTTCTGGATTGTCTACTTTATACAAGTTATCATGTTTACCAAAGAAAATTACTTTGTGCTATGTTTATCAGATGTGGTTTAGACATCTTCAAAATTCAAATATCTGCCATGTTTTTCGATTTTCGATTTTATTCTAAATTTGAATTTTATCTATCTGTGATATTTGTATTTGCACTGTGTTGTTCTTTAACTCTTGAATTTTTTTCTTGATGATGTTCATCACTTAATATTTTGGATTTACCATAGTTTGATAGTTGATTTATTTTTCAATCATTCATTTTTATTTTCTATTCCATTTGTGCAGATAATTGTCATATTTTGAACCCAGTCTGTTTTTATGTGGTTTTATTTATTTCACTATAAGATAGTTTAAACTTTAACTTTTAGTATATTATTAAAATTTTAATAATAAGTATCTGCTTGTTTTTGTGACAGGGGGCATACAGTGGAGAAATGCATTATAGTACGACATTTGAGCCCAGAGAATGAAATTATTGTGCATGATGATGTTAATGGTGATCAGGATCAGGAACCACCAGCCAAGAGGCCTTACAACAAATTTAAGGTAAACTAATTTTCCCACCACTAAACATTAGAAAGGCCTTTTTAAGCAGTATTGATTGATTAATTTCATTTTATGTAACTTAGATTAGCGATTACAGCTAAAGAATAGTAAAGAATGGCAGGTTACGGGAGGAACAATAATTGCATAAAATATCTTAAATAGTTAATACAAATATAATTGAGATTGCAGCTTTTTGAAATGGTGCTAGGCAAGTAATCACACAGTTTTAACTAAAAGGTATTAAATTTTTATTGCAATTTGCCAGTCTACTAAATCTTTCAAGGCAAATGTGGATGGGAAGGGGAGTGATCCCTTGCCTTTCTTGGCGAAGACTGGCATTAGATATTTTGTTGACAAATCATGTTTTATGTATCTTGTACACAAATGTCCTTTCCTTTTTTTTTGCTGGACCAAAAATGTAAACAAATTTTTATTAGTTTCAATATAGAACACTAACTTACTAAAACATTTATAAGCGAAAAAAAACTGCTTTTTTTTTTTCTTCTTTTGTTAACTCACATCTAAAAGCATACATCAAAATTTTTAATTTTGTAGGAAATATTTTTACGAACAGTTTTTGTATGCCTCAAAAGCATTAAGCTGGCATTAACACATCCCCTTAGCATACAAGTTGTATGCATGTATATGTGAATGGCACCTAATATGTAATTGATTACAACCTAAATTTTGAGAACACTAATATGTCACTGATTATTTTTAGATCAACTGGCATTCTGGCCGTGATGTGTGGTGGCATGAGGTGATGGCGAAGTCATCCCCAGTGTGTGAACCAGAGTGGATGGATGCTGAAGACCCCCTCTTCATGCTCTACACCAGGTTAGATTACTAATGTTCTGTCGACAGTTTCACCCTAATGTTATTTTTATTTTATACTCCTAAATAAACAGGCAGAATGGATTTAAAACCAAGGGTGCTTAAAATTATACATTCCATTTTATAGAGGGTCTGGTTTTGACACCACAGCACATTTTAAACTTCAGTTATTTTTGGTGTCTAATATTTCGATACTTCGACTTAAAAGATAGACATCTACTGAAAAGGAGGAATGGATCTTTCATATGCAGTCTCCTCATAAATACAATAACATTTGATGTAACAGTTGTGAAGAATGGTTAGGATGTTGTGTGGGGGTGGATATCACAGGTAATCGATCTTATGAAGCGATCGCCTGATGCGCGATCGATCTAAGATATGATTCTCGTCGGTGGGCTCATTGGGCTATTTCTCGTTCCAACCGGTGCTCCACAACTGGTGTAACAAAGGCTGTGGTATGTACTACCCTGTCTGTGGGATGGTGCATATAAAAGATCCATGGCTGCTAATTGAAAATAGTAGCCCATGATGTGGCGACAGCAGGTTTCCTCTCTCTGTGGTCCGTAACCATATATCCGACGCCATATAACCGTAAATAAAATGTGTTGCATGCATCGTTAAATAAAATATTTCCTTCCTTCCTTGATCTTATGACCTGTTGCACTGCATGCCCCTATCAGTATGTGGCATCACAAGTTGGTTACTGCTATATTGCATTTGAAATAATTTGTATACCCTTTTAAAGACAGTTGATGGCTTTTACAGAGGATGTTGCTGGAGCAGGGTTAATGAATATTTGCTGGTGTTCATCTGTTGTTACCTTTTTACATTAATCTTGGTTTCAGAGACAGCGATACAGTGTGAAACTAATCTATGAAAGTAGGTAGTATGGTTGCTGTGAACAGCAGATTTGTGTGAAATTACATAAATGCACATACCAGTACATGCATACTGATGTTCCCAGTAATGCCAAATCTCACTTCGTCATGTTTTTGTTGAACTTTGCACTTGTGATATTTCAACTTTATAGTTGTCACATTAGTGGGTGCACATTGCTAATATGTATTGTTGAGTGTAAGTTTTCGAGTGCAAATTAAGTTCAGAGTGGTCATTCATGTTATCATCAAATTACTATATATGGCAGTAAGACTGAGAACAATACTTATAGTTTTCAACATCTGATCAAACAAAAACAACACTACATACAGTTTGATCAAATGTAAAATACACATTTAAAAAATATTAATTGTGTAACAACGCCACTAGAGAACATTCATTTATTAATCATCAGCTATTGAATGTCAAACATTTCGTAATTTTCGACTTGTAGTCTTAGAGAAAACACGATACCTTTTTTCATTTGTAACAAGGCATCTTTTATATGCACTTGTCTGGTGACATTTTTTGAACTTTCTTTTCCGGTTCTTATAGTCACAATTCGAGCATTTGATCTGGCTCCAAGTCAGGCTCCGATCGTCATAAAGTTCCTTTAGTTTATCTATAGTGTGCATGCGCCGTTTAAATTTATTGCCTAACCCAGAGTTTAGCGGTTGTTTTATTTTATTTTATTTTTTTATACCCAACATTAAAATAATTTTAATACATGATTGCGCAAGCACAAAAAGATAAGAAAAGGAAAGGAAAAAAAAAAAAAAAAAAATTGAAGATCTGTTCTAAATACTTGAGACTGCAGGTTTAAACAAACCCACAAACCCCCAATATTTCACTTATTTTTCTTCTATTTGAATTATGATCCACTGTTATTCTTATGGAATTTAATTTTTTTCTTCTAAAAATGTCCATTTCACATGTTTCAGTGGTTCTACTGGTAAACCCAAGGGTGTGTTACATACAGTTGGAGGATACATGCTGTACTCTACCACCACATTCAAGTATGTCTTTGACTACCACCCGTCTGATGTGTTCTGGTGCACTGCAGATGTGGGCTGGATTACAGGACATACCTATGTCTGCTACGGCCCACTCTGCAATGGGGCAACAGGAATAATTGTAAGTGATAACTGACTATGAACAGTACATGTTAAAGATTATTAAACTTAGATTGTGTTTTCTACCACATTTAAATTTTAACTGAGTATTGAACTGAATACTTAATGTCTTTGTATTTCATGAACTGAATACTTAATGTCTTTGTATTTCATGAATCAATCAGTGTTGTAAATATTAAATATATGTTCTCACTATATTTAAGCCATCCTTAAAAATTAGGGAAATGGGAAGGGAGGGACAGAGGGAGGTAGAGAGAAAGAGGAAGGGAGGGAAAGAAAAGACAAAGAATTATAACTAAAAAATATTTTTAGTTTTTATTAAAGATTGTTTCTTAAATCTTTGCACATAACTGTGCTTACAATAAAGCTTTGTAACACTAATCAATCTGTTGATAAACAAACAACAACAAATAATAATAATAATAATGCATGTGAGAAGTATTAGAACAGTATAGATTATACAGTGTAGTTAAAAAGAAGCACATAGTAATTATTTCTTCTTTACCTACTTCCTTTATGGTAATTTAAAGATTACATTTTGTATTAGTTTGAAGGTGTGCCTTTGTATCCTGATGCTGGTAGATTCTGGGAAATTGTTGACAAGTACAAGGTTACAAAGTTCTACACAGCACCTACTGCCATTCGAACTCTTATGAAGTTTGGTGATGAACACGTCACAAAGTATGTTAGATTATTTTCCAAATTGTGCTCCACAGGCATTGTTTACATCTTTTTCTGATACTTAAGACATTTGACATTTTTGAGGTTTGAATTTATTTACGGGCCGTTTACAATTAACAACATTTTATTGAATTTACATAAATTGTGTGATGGGGGTTAATACCAGAGTACACTAGAACTTTTAAAAAGAAGAAAAGTGTACACTTTGTTCACCTGTGATATACTTGATATACATGAATGCTGTCTTTGGGTCTTTGTTTTTAACAAAAACAATATCATAGTAAGTTAGTTGCATGCTCAGGATGTGATGTCTTGCAGGATCATACATCCTCGTTGAACCCATCAGATCATTTCCCATTCCAACCAGCATGACATCTGTTATATCTCAGGTTGCGGCGTTTGCTTCTGTATTTGTTAATATGTTGTTAGTGTATTATGGCAGTCAGTGTCTTCTCTTATTCTAAAAATCGGGTAGAAGTGTTTGGAGTGTCATGGCTTACATGGGGGGGGTGTGTGTAAATATCAAAAAGTGGTTGATTTAAACAAAATATTTTCTCACATATATGACTAGCTGCTATTTGGCTCTCGGTAGCCTTCAATAATGTGCTGGTGTGTTGTTAGACAATTTACAAAGATTCCATCCCATTTTCTTAGACATTCAAGAAAATCACTGAAAATACTGGGGACTGTTGGAGAGCCAATCAACCCAGAAGCATGGTTGTGGTACCACCGAGTGGTGGGCAACGAGAAATGTGCAGTTGTGGACACTTTCTGGCAGACTGAAACTGTATGTTTATAATCATCTATACAATTGTTGTTTTGTAACATTTTCTGATTATGTTATGATTCATGGTGGTTTTATGAAGGATTTGGTATAGAATTATTTAGATTCCCTAAATATTTAACATTGGTTTCATGGCAGTAATTGATCTAATCAAAAGTTATAATGTTCAAAGCCAATTTTTATAGAAATTTTATGAAGCATCAACACCCTTGCATTTGACACCCTTTTGACAAGATAAGATTAACAGATCTGGATTACATACTTCTAACTAGTTACTTCTTTGTCTACAGATCAAATAAATTGGAGTGCATTTATTAAAAAAGACTGGCTTATATACTTCAGTTTATTAATATAAAAAAGAAAATAAGTTGAATATTTTTACTATACTGAACATGCATTTTGTTTTTTTTGACAGGGAGGCCATGTTCTGACACCATTACCAGGAGCAATCCCTACAAAACCGGGATCAGCTGTAAGTTGTGATAAACAATATTTAATCTAGTGTAAAAAAATCACATGGTCTAGCTGTATAACCTCTGCAATTGCCTACAGCAGTCGGCAGTGCCATGGAGATTGCTGCGGAGTGTTTAATTCTCTACAGCAAATAGCATTCAGGGCTTCTAGAATATTTATAAAATCCACTAACTATGGGATCAGTGATTAAAATTTTTACTAGCCACAATTAAAAATTCACTAGTCCTACTTTACTTAAGTGAATACAATTTTACTAAATAATACTAATAATTAGATATTTCACGAAAAGAGGGAGATGGAGCTTAAAATGACTAACATTGGGGGTTTGTAGTGGGGGCATGATATTAATATTTACAAAATAGACTGCAACCTTCAAAAACTAAATATTCACTAGCCGTCGGGCATGGCAATAGTAACTTACTAGCCCAACATTGAATATCACTAGCCATGGGAGTGGGGCTACCATAATCTAGAAGCCCTGACCATTGCTGTATAGTTAAGTGACTAATGATTTGGGATATATTTTATAATAGGTTTTTTATGTTTTTTTCCCACAGTGTGTTCCATTCTTTGGTATAGTTCCAGAAATCTTATCAGAAAATGGAGAAACAATTCCGAAAAATTCAAACAAAGAAGGTTACTTGGTGAGTAATATATGGAGGTAGACTGTTATTATAAGACTTTTTAAGAGTATTGAATTCATATCATATTAGATTAAAATGTTAAACTTAGTATTTATAGACATTTAACAATTTGTATGGTAACTAGAAGCTTTTTCACTCATTTGTTGACAGGAATTGGTTTTCAGTGTCCTTCTGCTCTTATTCTTGGTTGCAGAATTTACCACAGATGTTACGACACATTAGTTAATAAGCCACATAAACTCAGCTAAGTCAAATAACAAAATGTCTTGGTTAGACAGCTTATGGTCTTATGAATCAGTTTTGAAGTATAACATTGACATCTGTTAAAACGATAGAAAACATATTTTTTTAGCATATTGTCAGATATGTTTATAAGACCACTTAACAGTAGTTTGTACACACTGCCAATGGTAATTCTAAAAAAGTGTCCTTTAAACAGATAAAGTACATACATTTGTATGCAGAAGGGGAATATACCTGAAGTGTGTTGGTTTTATTGTTAGGTATTCAAACAACCGTGGCCCGGAATAATGAGAACAGTGTATGGAAACCATGAGAGGTTTGAAACGACTTACTTCAAGAAATTCCCTGGGTATTACTGCACAGGAGATGGTAATGACTTTGTACAACATGATTTTGTTATTACTTTTACTTCATGCACTGACTGAAATGGCTGTTTCATAAAAATAGTTATTTTGCATTTTTAAACATTTTCATAGATGTAGAAATATTTATTAATAATGTTTCATTAAAGATTAGCTCTCTAATAAAGATAAAGACAAACACTAACACTAAATTGATGTGGCAAGTTGTAGTCAAATATCAGGAGATACGTATTATTTCATTTGCAATGAAGGGGTTTTTAATTTGATAAAAATTAGTGAAAATCCTTCATTAAAATCATTGTTTTAGCTTGAAGTAAAAGTAGCATAACTTGATTCCATTGAATAGTGGCTTCCATTCTTCGTCCCTCCCCCTCCCCCAGCATAAACTGGGAAAAACCAAAAAAAACCTTAAAGGTGGCACTGATGATTAGGGTAGTTGTGAAATGAATTACCATAGGTCAGTATCTTCAACAATGACAGTTTTTTGCTGCTATATAACAATTATTGCTGTCATTTGAGAGGATAATGTTTGTTTTTTAATTTTTCATAATTATATTTCCAAGTTTTTTAATTTTTCTGAAATTTCTGATTACTGTCGTAGGGTAAATGGCTAACAAATGAATTGAAATTCTTTTGTACAGATTTACAGATATGCACAATGTTTAATGAATGTATTTTAATTATGAAATTTGTTTAATTTCCGTAACAGTGTTATCCTTCATGTTGCAAAAATGACATACATTCAGCTTTTAATTTCACACAGGATATTATAGTGATTTGTTGATAAATGTAGTTGTTATAGTGCTATACGGTAACAGTGAAAGACTAAGGTCGTATTCTCTTTGATGCTCAACGCCTGATGCGCGATCGATCTAGGATTGATTCCCGTCGGTGGGCCCATTTGGGATATTTCTCATTCTAGCCAGTGCTCCCAGTTAAATAAAACATTTCCTTCCTTCCTTCCTTCCTTTGATGCTCAGAGATTTCATTGGAAATGGGATACAGATGTGCAAAACCAAAGTTCCTAAAATAATAGTTTTTAGTTCAGATATCTTACATATTAATCATTCATGAAAATAAGAAATCCTTTAACTTAAAATAAATTGATGTCAACCACGTACAGGAATTTATCCGTATTTGGATAACTACCTTGAATGCAACCTTGCAAACGCACAATTCAGTTGGTTATCTTTATTTTCCTCCATTTTTGCAGGAGTTTGTCTCACCTTTACAAAGTAAAAAGCTGACGCAGTGGCATCAACTTTTGTGCTAAAGTTTAACTTTTAGATCAATATAGAAAAGTTTGTTTTGTTTAACGACACCACTAGAGCACATTAAAATATTCATCATCGGCTATTGAATGTCAAATATTTGGTAATTTTAACATCCAGTCTTTAGAGAAAAAACCCACTACATTTTTCCATTAGTAGCAAGGCATCTTTTATATACACCATCCCACAGACAGGATAGCACATACCATGGCCTTTAATATACCAATCGTGGTGCACTGGCTGAAACGAGAAATAGCCCAATGAGTCCACTGACAGAGATCAACCTCAGATCAACCACACATCAGGTCCCACCCCTTTGCAAACTATAAGTTTATACTAGGTGAGACATTTAATTCTGTGGAATTCATGTTTAAAAACACTTTTTAAATCAGTTATGGTGTGACAATTATGATATTGCTTTTATGTTAATGCAGGTGCACGTCAGGACAAAGACGGCTACATTTGGATCACAGGCCGTATTGACGACATGGTCAACGTGTCGGGACATCTGCTGAGCACAGCGGAAGTGGAATCAGCACTGATTGAACACGAGGCAGTCACCGAGGCAGCCTCTGTTTCACATCCACACGAAATAAAGGGTGACTGCATATACTGCTTTGTCACTCTCAAGGAGGTAAGAAATTGTTTTAGACACCAAAGCATACATCAGTTTGGTGTCTTAAGATTTTTAATCTTTAGGATACTGCAGGTGAAAAATAAGTTGCACTACTTTAAGCTGTTTAACCTTCAGAATACTGCAGGAGATAGAAAGTCAGTGCAATCTATTCTGCATGCATGTACCAATTCATATTTCGCATCATTATTCATATTTCTCACTAATTTAGCACCCTATGGTCGGAAATGCAAACAGAATATAGTTTTACTTTGTTAAACTTACTTGTTCAGATACATGACAAATAAAAGTCAGAATACTGATTATTATGTTTTAATTTGTTTTTCAGTGCATTTGTTATATTTCAGTGCTTTTATGTGACACTGTTTTTTTTTATTTGGGTAGTTATAACAAGATTTTATTATTAAAAAAATTCAAAAAACAAAATTCAAATTCAAATTGTGTATGTATTCTCAATTGTCAAACTTTGTAGTCTTCTTTATTTTTCAGGGATTTCAATTTACTGATGAACTCCTCTCGGAACTGAAGAACATTGGTAAATATACATAGATCACAAAATGGTTACTGGACACTGGGAAAGGAATGTATAATGGCACATCAGCACATTGAGGTTGTCTGTTTTGCTAAGCAGTAAGGATGTCCTGTAGATGCTTGATATTAAGCCATGTGTAAAACTTTAAAAGAATGATCGCGCAAGACTTTTGGACTGGTATGCATATTCAACGATATATGATGCACATTATTGCTTAATATCAACAAGTATAATCTTATATTTAATTAATAAATGGTTAAATGTGACGGCTATTATATATTGTGGGATAACCAGCCACCCCTAAAATGGTAATGAACATTATCAGCTGTCCTGCTTCATTACTGTAAATAATTCTGTAAAACGCTTGATTAAGTAGACTTTCCCAGCTAAACGACTGTGTTTGTTTACACTGTGTATACAGGAGTTGGTCAAAGCTGACATCACTTTGCTCCAAGCTAGAATTCCGGACGCAACGAAAACAAAAGAAAATGGCTGCCCCCAGTTATTAACTCTAAAAACAATAATGCGTTTTTAATTTTTTAAGTGTCAGTATGTGTTGATGGTCCAGTTATGCATCTTTAAAGGAGAGGTTAAGCATGGCATTTGGCCTGGTAGGCATATTCAATGATATTTAATGTACATTATTGCTTAATATCAACAAGTACATTAGTATATTTAATTAACAAAGAAGATGTGCCAGCTATTGTATATAATGGGCACAACCATTTTGTTCCATGCTGCAAATACGCCTCCTGGTGAGCATGTAGTCACGTGGTGAAAAACGTGTACCGTCGGGAATAAGTGAATGCTGAACGGCTAAAGTGATTAATAAATACGCGTTAACATTTTTATTTGTTTGAATTGTGTCTATTACTCTTCCATTTACGATCTTGTGTTTTCTTCTTTTGTGTTTATGATTTCTCATTATTTACACTTATTGTGTGGCAAATTTAATTAATCAGTATTAATAGCGGCAAACCCTTTTAATTTCATATAGCATATATGACCATTTCAATCCATTGGCAAGACTGACGTTGTCAAAATAATTTATTTTATGTCCAATAGGACAGCGGGACAGGTAGAGTTTTGAGAGAAAATTATGACCGTTATTTATTTTAATCAGACTATGGTTTATTATTATTATTATCATTATTATGTTATTATTATTACTATTATTTTATTGTTATTATTTTTATTATTATGTATTTATTTATTATCATTAATAGTTGTTTAATGTGATTATGATTGCTACGGACTTCATTGCTACGAAATAGGCCTAGGCTACTACCGTGTTCGCGTCTGGCCGACACTTCGTCATTTTTCTGACAACAAATACATTCCAATTCTGGGTGGGTTTTTTGTGGAAAAAAAAGTTACCATAAACACTCCAGTCCACATCAAGTCTGTGTCCCCTCCCAACAATTTCGGGTGGTTTGTCCTTGGTTGAATCGACCACAGCACACTTTTCTGTTTCGGTACATGGTACTAGTACACATTGATTCAGACTGAAACGGTTGTAAAAAACCCAATCCCAACTGTGTTCAGCCTCTTCAAAAAACTCTTCCCTATTAATTTTGTGCTCAATGTCGTAATCCATCTTTGTTTAGTGGCTTTTTTGTATCAGGTCATGTCATAGTTTTTAGGCTTCTTTATATCGTGTTTGCTTACTATAATAGGAGCTGATGTCACTTTCCATCCAGCTGTAGTGGGCATGGCTACCAAAAAGTTCACAAGATGACTGCCCCCAGTTAGTAGCAAAAATCTTGGGGTTTTTTTTATTAATTCTAAAATTACATGTTTTTAATTTTTTAAACTGTTGGTAGTTGTTGATGACACTGAATATGCATCTTTCCAACACATCGGGCATTTAGTTTAGCATTCCTTTAAAGTATAATATTTACAGTTTTGTTTCTTGTGAATCATATTATATGGTATGAGTCAAATCAAGGATGTTCACCTAGTTATTTTATAGTTAAAATAATGAGATTTTTTTTTTTTAACCTTGCTGTCATCAAATGTCATATCTTTTATAAATTAATTTTTTTCAGTGAGAAAAAAAATTGGACCATTTGCCCAACCTGATTTTATCCAGAATGCACCTGCACTGCCAAAAACAAGGTCAGGAAAAATAATGCGACGAATTCTGAGAAAAGTAGCTGTGGGTGACGCTGAACTTGGCGATATCTCAACACTTGCTGATGAATCCGTTGTTGACATCTTGTTCAAACTCCGACCAAAAGAAGCTTAAAAATGATTAGCTCTTCACATGCTAAGGGTAGTTGAAGGAATTATTTTATTACCTATACAAGTATTTGTGATGTACTGAACTGAATACTGTTTGAAATGTGCAGTTTATCAATGTCTGTATTTTGTGTATATTGTGATGATTGTTGGGTCTTTTCTAGAAGTTAAAATGAAACTAAGTGTTTTTAAATTGATACATGGTTTTGATAAGAGTGGTTTCATTGAAAACTTTAAAAAATAGTGCATAATTTGTAGAAAAATGTGGAAGTAAAATTTGTTGTCAAAAATTAAATATGATAAAGCTATTTTGTACAATATTAATTTGGGTAATGTGGAAGTCATTATAATAATTTTACATTTCTGTTCTACCAAATAGATTTGGAATAGTATTGTTTTAACCAAATCTGCTTTTCCTTATCCATTCCATTTGTATTGCTAGTTACATGTGGTTGTTCAGTTCATATTCTGAACACGTCATTAATGTGATGATAATCTAAATGTGTGTATAGTCATGAATTTTAGTGGAAATCCAAACCTTCTTAGTTTAATGTTATGCTTCAGAAAAGGCAGCATTTAATCGCATTTTTATATCACAAATTAATGCTACAAGATTATCTAACATGCAGTCCTGATTGCTAATAACTGTAAAAGTAGTTAATTATTCTACTAATATTCAGAACTTTGCACACAAATTAATACAGCTTTTGGGGGTTTTTAGGTTAAAAAGTGCTGATTATGGGTTGATTTTTTGTCTTAATTAATTTCAAGAGATTTGGCTGGAACTACATAAGACTCTTGAATATATTTGCTTAAGAATAAGAGTGTATTTGAAAACAGTTATATGGAAATATTTACAAATAAGGCTGCCAACTGAAAGAATGTTATATTCTTTCATTTATCCATGTCATGATATGATGCAGCAGCCTAACATAGATTATTATGGAAGAAGAAAAATGTATTAATGATGTCCTTGATGCTATTCAGGAAGCCAATCTGATGCATTATACAGGTTCTTAATATCGCAGGAGAAAATGTGATCACAATTTGTTTATGCAATTAATGAATCATGTTGTTAAGAAATGTCTCAATGTCTCTTTGAGCCAAATTTACATGGCCCGTTTTTGTCTTACATGCATTAACTACATATATTTACAATGCTTTAACACTTACGCTTAAAAAAAATGGGCTTAGTAAATCGGTCCTCTGTGATTTTTTCATCAGAATAAAGATCAAAATGGTTTAAAAATTATTATTAAATTGTTTTTAAGTTGGCCATGTATTGAGATATAGATCTATATTAAATGTCTGCAATTGTAGCCAGTCAGATTAATGGCATTGGTGTATTTTGTAAACAAACGCAACAATGGCAGGATGAACAATTACTCACTTTGAATGTAAATGTAGTTTATGGTATCTTAGGCCCGATTTCTCGTTGACCGCTCAAAGCAGCTAGGTTTAAACCTTCGGTCACGATCAACTAAGCCTAGTTCATAATAAACCATGATTCATTTCAAATCCTATTTCACGTGCGAAATCATTGTCTCGCTCAACTAAACCAGGCTGTTCCATGAAACGGACATTCCATGTACCCCTTCATATGTTCATGTTTTGTTTCTTTTTGCCAGTAATGACAGCCCGTAATAACAATTATACCTTATATGAACGAGAAATACTTATTTCTATTATTAGTGAACATAGGGATGTTGTCGAGGATAAAAAAAAACACCCAACAAACAGCAGAAGTAAAGGGAAATAGAACGTGCATGGACGACAATAACCACTAAATTCAATGCAATTCAAGGCACCCGAAATCGTACAACTAAACAATTAAAAGGATGCTGGAAAAAAGTCGCAGAGTCTTGCGTCAAAACAGCAAAGATGTATAATATTGTTCTAAACACTTTGCTAGAAAAGAGAACTGATTCATATTCTGCAGTTATAGTTGGATACTCTAGAAAACATACCGACTTTCAGACAATCTGTATATTCAATATTGTCCAGATATAAAAAAAATGTTTTGTTTAACACCACCACTAGAACACACTGATTAATTAATCATCGGCTGTTGGATGTCAAACGTTTGGTAATTCTAACACGTTTTCAGACGAAAGTCAGTACAGTTTCCATTAGTAGCAAGATACGTTTATATGCACTTTCCCACAAACAGGACAGCACATACCATGGCCTTTGTCTATACCAGTCGTGGGACAGAAAAACCCTAACATTTTAGTAACTCATTAAAGCATATTGAAGTAATAAAAAACACTTTATAACAAGATGTTAAAACATTTATGACCAAATTTCTAATTACGAATTGTTATAAACCTACATGTGACCTTGGGAGGGGTAAAAAATGATGCTAAACGCATGTTATAGATCTTTGGAAAGGTATTCTAAAGCATAACATGACAGGAATGGTTTCGTATTGAATTTCAAAAATAATATTTTATCTCCCCCTCCACCCCACACACACAGACTGCTGTTGAAAAATGTTTGTTTCATAACATCTATCTCGTCTCCAGATAATGTATTCCCGTCTCCAGATAATGTATTCCCTATGTCATGCTGCAATGACTAAAATGGTGCGACAGATAGCACGGTTTGCATTTGCTATACTCATAGAAGTTAAATCCGCACATACTATTTGAAATGATCCTGTTTCAAGAAACCTCAAAGTGACCAATAGTTATTGCATAAGTGTAATGTTATGGCCCCTCTTTATACGTTGTAATTGATTACGAAAGATAATTTCCAAGTTATGCACACCTTCTTTGGTAAAACGGAACCGCTGCAGAAATTCTTCGTCACTGTATACATCAAATGGGTTAAACTGTAATCTACAAACACACAGTATGTTGAATATACGCCTATTTTCTAGCATTATTTCCATATCGTCAACGTCCGAGTCCGCCATATTTCCATGGATCAAGGCCGTAAACCCCCGATTTGGAGGTTTAACTTTAACCTGGTTCAAGAAGATTTTGATCCAAGATTCAAATTTGATTTGTAACGAGAAATGAGAATTTTAGTTGAGCCGAGTTTGAACGGAGTTTAAACCGCGAATCGGGTTTAAACCGGCGACGAGAAATCGGCCCTTAGAGTATTTTTATATGTAAAATGTGTTTTACGTTCAAAATTCTCATACTGTTTGTTAAAGATGTTGAAAAATATTTTGTTGTTTTTAATACTTTGCAATGCTGTAGTAGTATACAGTTATTACGGGTATTACATATACGTTTTATATGTTTTGTGTATTACTGCATTGAATCATGCAGACTTGGTCATTATTAGATAGTGTTAATTTCTAACAACTCAGTTTCTACTGATCTCTGAGAATAGTTTGAATCAATGTTTAATGTTGAATAATGTTTTAAACATCATTTTCATTGATACCTTATTTTGTTAAAATGAATTACATGGCAAAGTAATGAAAACTGAAGACATTCTCCCCTCAACTAAACTGCTTTTTATCATTTTTAATAGGATAGCATTTACAAAGATTTGTTGTAAAAACATGAGAAAAAAAAGGCAGCCGATTTAGAATTAATATAGACAGTATTATAGTCAGCCACTGGCTACAAATGAAAAAGCTGCTATGCTTACTGAATGTAAAATAAAGATAAACTTTAAATATTAATACCAGTTTAAGAAAAAATATAATGATTGTTTTTCAAAGTTTGTTGTATTGTTAATGTTGGAACTACTTAGATATTTACTATATATAAAGTGTCACAGTTAAAGCTGTTGATAATAACATGAATATTGTGCTACATCAAACATGAAAATAGTTTTTTTCTTTGCTAGAAAATGTGAATGGCAGTTATCTCTTAATACTAAGTGAACATGACTAGGATTTGTGTTATTTTAGAACTGAATTATGTGATTTATTTTTCATTTGAAACATGGCGGAATATTGGAAATTCTAATGTGCAAGCAATGTAATTTCTTTTAAAATTTGCATTGATGGCTTACATTAATAAAGCAAAAAGCATATGCAATTACAATTTAGCATCTGCCATTAACATAATTTTTAGTATGTTATAACCACATGGCAAATTTGTATTGGTGTAGATTGTTTTGATACTTTGGAATCGCAAATTCTGATACCAATTCTGTGGAGCAAATTTTCTTGTTTGTTGATCTGTGATTAAGACATTTTAATGATCATTATATTGAATTGCAGTCGGAAAGCTTTTATATATATTTGGAAGTATTTACTCGCCCCCATTTTATATTTGACCACCTTTTTTTTCTAAATCACTAGTTATAATAAATCACTACATCGTAAGACTATTACCCATGCTCAGAAGCATTTTTAACATTTTCTTAGTAAAGCATTTTAACGAAAATTCAAAATATATAACTCACATATTTTTAAATTATGACTTGAAACCCTTTTCAGCTTAATTTGAACTTTTTTTATATAAAAAAACCCAAACATTAGTTGCACTTTGTTATTTTATTTGTTTTACTGATGTGATATGTCAATATTAAAAAACTTAAATTATGTATCGCTTTTAATCATAGACGGGAACTTGAATAGGAAAATTGCATGTGAACTCTAGTACCGTGGAAGGTCTTCAGTATATATATATATATATATATATATATATATATATATATATATATATATATATATATATTCAGGGGCTATATTATAAAAACTGCAAGATAATCATATAGTCAGTATTACTAATAGGAAGAGGTAAGTTTTTCATTTCCAAAATACTTGATATTTTGATCACTTGTAACAATATAAGACATATATTGGTTTAGGGTTGTGTTTGTGAAAAACTATGCAAAATTACCATAATTTTGTTTTGAATTATTTCATCAATATAAAGTATATAAAGTATATATATAAAGTTATGCAAGTGGCAATATGACATGGTATACAGGACTTTGATTGGCACACCAAAACACCACAATTTTGAACTGAATAATAAAAGAAACATGTTTGTTTGTGGAATTGAATAATGCCCCAAATCTGTCTTAGATGAACATTATATTGTCGAGTAACAAAATTAGTAATTGAAAAGGGTAAATATTGACAATATTTTAAATATTTTCTAAAAGAAAAGGAGGATAAAAATGTTATACTGATTTGAAAACTGTTCTCCTGTTTGTTTTACTACCAGTATTCTATATACAGTATGTATCATTTTAATATCAAAATTGTCATTGATTTTTCAGAAAGCTGTTGCCTAGAGGACTCTATATTGTAAATCATAAAATATTATTGATCTTAAAATTTAGCAAAAACCAAATGAATGGCAAGTGTCATAAAACTTCAGCAAGGTCATCATATCATACTAAATTTGTTTTTGTAACCTGCAGTTGTGTGATCAGCTTAAATATATTTTTAATACATTTTTATACTATCAGGGTTTGTATCCTTTTGAACATGTGAAATTCCATGACTACTGCCTAGTTTCCCATGACCTATCTTGCACACATTTACATAATATTACTTCTATTACTTATTATTTTTTATTATTTTACATTTTTCGAGAACAAACTTTTGAACATGTGCAGTCATTCAGTTGAAGTATAACAAATGAGTAGCAACCAGCAGAATGGTCCACTTCTGACGTTCATTTCATATATTCATGCACAAAACAATCTGGCATTATTCCATGGTTTTCCAGGATTTTTCATGAATGTACAAGCTTACAGACAACTTGCATTTAGGAACTGCAGTAATGTATATGTTAACTAACTGTTGTTTCCTATCATTTTGGTTTAATCAATAGCATATAACCATTGTTGTGAGTAAATTAATCACAGAAAAAAATCACACAAAATTAATATTAGTGTCTTAAGATGGCCTCGCTAAATTCGTTATTATTTATGCTCACTAACATTTTATGATTCACACAAAATTAATATTAGTGTCTTAAGATGGCCTCGCTAAATTCGTTATTATTTATGCTCACTAACATTTTATGATTTACAATACATACATACTAATTATTAGAATATTATTCAAAGAAATTGTACTACGATTTAATATGACAGTTCTTTAAGAAATGAAATCTTAAAGTTACAATTTAGGTCATGCATTTTTAGTGCTCTGTTCAGGTGGTTTTGTTTGTTTCCAAGGGTAAGTTTTGATAGTGCTCTTAGGTATGGTTTTGATAGGCAGAACCAATTTATTATTTTGTACATAAATGTATAGACTGAATTTGTAGTGGGTATACATGTACTTTGTTTTACACATTACAGGTGCAATTCATTATATTATGCTTGAACTTTATATATCTAAAAACATTGAAGTATAGTCAAACTACAAGAATACATACATAGCTTGAACATTAAATGGTTTAGTTTTCCAAGACAAGTGTCTCTTTTTCCTGTGCAATTTTATAACTACACATATTACAAATATCTGCATAAATTAAAATGTAGCAGTTTATCAGCACTTCTGTTTTTGTGTCTTTGTTTGGCTGCAAGTGAACAGTTTTGTGGTATTAATTGTACTAGTCAAACCTCTCGAAACCGGACTCTGTAAACCGGAATTCCCTCAAAACCGGATGTTTTTCATGGTCCCTTTTTAAATATCTGTACAAAAGAGAACCTCTCTAAGCCAGATACCTCTTAAAACCAGACTTTTTAGTTGGTTCCGAGGGTGTCCGGTTTAGAGGAGTTTCACTGTATAAGTTAAAATTGATTCTACATCTGCTGCATTTTAAGTATGTATACTGAACCACAACAGACACATGAATATTGATCTAGTGTTCTTTAATTTATAAAAAATCATTTGGTTTGAATTCCATTAGTTTGTATATTAAAATTATGAATTTCGTATGAACACTTAAGGCCCATTTTGACAGTATTTATGGAATTAATTTCATTATGAAAAAAAGTATATTAAAATTATGAATTTTGTATATAGAGGATAATAAACGAGTTACCAGTTATTATCAAATTTATGTCCAGAGTGAAATAATTTTCAGTTGTCACGAGCTTTAGTGAGTGACAAATGAAAATTATTTCACGAGGGACATACATTTGATAATAACTGGTACCGA
The DNA here is from genome assembly GCF_016097555.1 of Gigantopelta aegis. NCBI lineage: Eukaryota > Metazoa > Mollusca > Gastropoda > Neomphalida > Peltospiridae > Gigantopelta > Gigantopelta aegis. The sequence goes on from NC_054704.1 coordinate 15,618,249, forward strand.
GTTTGTTATTCTATTTATTACCTCAGCTATTTTTTCTCTAAAAGCCTTTATTTTCGACACACATGCACGAAGGCCAACCTGTATAGGAACGATGTAAACCACTTTACGCACTGTTCTGAGAATTACTATAACGTTGTAATTTAATCACGTTCATCGATAATTTAAAAAAACACAAGTTCTCTTTATTCTGCTTCCAAATCTATAATGAATTGCATTAAAATGACATTTTGTTATCAGTTTAACACCAAAAACAGAGACCCGTAAAGGCAAACTCTTTAAACTACATGACGTCATTTTGTGTGTTTGTCAAATCGTGATGACGTCATATTTAGTACCGACAAAGTCATTGGTTTTTAAGCGTCAAATTGTCCAATAGTATTGTTAGTATTTTCCCTGTTATGAGTGACCGCTGGGGTTATAAGAACACTTAAGGCCCATTTTGACAGTATTTATGGAATTTCATTATGAAAAAAAGTATATTAAAATATTCTTGTTTCTTTTGTTGTTCTGTATATTTACGATCAAATCACTAATGATTGAAAATGCATTTTCACAGACTTACCTTTTACATTTGGGGCGTTTCTTGCTTTCTTTTTTCAAATAAAAATTACCCATGTTTCAATTTTGTGGTCAGACATAAGAAAACAAATTGTGCATGGCAGTTAAGGTTATTTTATCTTTTTTGCAATTTTGCTCAGTTTGCAAGACTATATTTTAAAGTCTAGCTCAAACAAATACATGTAGCTATTGTAGGAGCCTATTTTTTGCTATAAAAACAAGAGATAATATTTGAATACATTTAGAGTACTCGCACACCCTTTTCAAAGCATATATATACTGTAGATCCTGAACTTAATGCGATCATAATATTAATGCAAAAAATGCGAGCTTGTGTTATTCGCATTAATAATATGACACATTTATTTCTGTTTTGTCTAGGTGTCCCACATTATTAAAACAAAACAAAGATTAAAATTCTAATATATTTATAAAACACAATTGGAAAACAATTCATTGTTGGTGAGACAGACTAATTGTCCAGTAGTCCAGCAATATGCCTGCCACGTGTGACAATTGCAGTCTTTGGCCACCCTGTTAAAAGCCGACACGATCCATCACGTGTGAATGGGTTTTATAGCACACTAATCCTGAGGTCAGAACATTTTTTGTTTGTTTTTACTTTTTAAGTTCGCTGCAACGTCATCATTCACTGGGTGAATTGTTCTTTCATTATGACTTTGAAACTGTTCACAGACAAGGAAGATTCAGTTGTAATGGTACATGTTTAGCTAGATTTAGGCAACTATACACGCTACGTACATGACTGCTGCAAAAAATATGCTTCGAGTTGGATCTAAGCTAAACAGATTAATTGATGTATACACAGACATGTTAGTGAGTTGATCTCATTGAAGATGCCAATACCTAGGAATTAAGGGAAAAGTACACAAGACGTGTTTGGAAAGTAATATTTCAAAGGGAGGCCACTCCCATTCATTTTATGTCACATTTTAGTCTGCCCATCGTCACTCACATTAATTTATGGACACATTAATTTCAGTATCTACAGTATATATTTTCTGGAGCATGGCCCCAACCCCCTTAGAAACTTGCTCACCAGCCTAGACCCTCCCATGCATTATTTCCTGTACACGTGTCTGCTAATTGATAGAAACTAGAAGTTTATTTTCACATAATATATATTGCAAAAATTACAAACCGTTAACTGCTAAAGATTTACACCTGCAAAAATTGCTCATTTTACAATAATTCAGGTTTTACTATTACTTATGAATAAATCCTAGAATATTTCAACAGGTATTTAACATTGTTTTGATTCATGTATTTTGTTAGATCCATGTTAGTGAGGTAATACTGAAGAAATCAAATACATTTATCAGCAATATGAATGTATGAGAAATCGTGTAATTATAATTAAATAAAAAGGTGATGGAGTAAATTGAAAAAAAAATTGTTTTTCTTTTTATGAAAACCCTGATAACATCCAATATTTCTTGCTTTCAGAAAAAAGTAATCCCTTTTAAATATAATATACAAAAACTGAATTTTCTTTTTCTAATTGTAGATCCAAAATATGTATATAGACAACATTCCATCTCACAACCATTCATTCAAGAATAACGACCACAATAAAACAATACATCTAATGCATCTATATTTATTTACAAAAGTTCATTTTATTCAACACTGGTATCAATCAACATGTCCATGATTCAAAACTGGTATAAGTTTATGGAATTAAACAGTGTTCACTCCTGGTGGTAGTTATACATGCAGTAAATTGAAAATGACATTATTATTTAGGCATTTTCATTCGGTGCTCCAAAAGGGCACAAGTGAATCTAAAAAAAATACACCCATAGCTGTGAGAAATTTTATAAACAATATACAATGAAATATCTTCACAAACATGAATGATAAAAATAAAAAGGCTACGAATTCCAATTTAAATGGTAATAAAATGTCATTTGAACTGCCCATCAATGTTTTGTTCATTACAGAAAATGTATACAGTGATGTATATAGCACCTAGCATTTGCAAACATTCCCTATTGTTTCACTAGGGCTGGCACTACCTTTTACAAACTTGCCAACCTAGTAATAAAGATGTAAAGTTTTAATATCCATGTTAATTAAAAAAATTTTTTAGTACATTGGACTTTTGAACAGTACCCTGATGCCAGAAGTGTTTCTAACGGCAACCTAGATAAAGAAAGAAAAAAAATCTTATCCAAATGCTGCTACCAGAACTTGATAATAATTTGTTCCAACTTATAATATTAAATACATCACTGATGTGGTACACAGAGCTAAAAATGAGAAATATAATATTCATGTTGTATCCATCAGCCAGGGTTTCTACCAGGAGGTACAAAGGGTAAAATGACATGCACTAAAATCTTGGAAATTAATGAAGACAATTTCATAATGTTTTCGAATTTTTTAAACATTATACATGTAGTAAGAGATCTGCTGTTTAAAATTTGTCAAAAGTACAAACAATGCAATGTCCAATTTCAAAAGATTTCACCCCCTTAACCACCTAGTAGTGGCACTTATGATCCATTTTGTTTTTATTATGTACCCTCACATTTTTTGGCAGACTTTTCAAGTAACGGTCAATCTAACTGGTTGTATTTAAGAGTTGTGAGACTATAAATTCACGTTTTTGGGGGGGTGTTTTTTTTTAAAAACCTGCTAAATTATATCTGCAAAACTGACTAGACAAGTTAAATTCTTCACCAGTTTAATATATATCCAGAATTAATTATATTTTATTATATTGCACTTCATAAACTTTTCACATGATTACCGGGAAGCATGCAGATAGGATGGCACACATAAAAAGGTTTAGTGAATTTGTTAAATGGGGGGAGTGGTGTGTGCCTTTCAACAGTGATGTGTATTAAACACAGATTGGAAGGACATGCACATAATGAATTATGGCTGTTTTGTGTTTAACATTAGGTTATTTCAGCACTGGTCTAGACAGAGAACAGAAACCTGGTGTTACAACATGGGGTCCTGTTAAATACTACGTGTTATTAATAGCATTGCAAGACTATTTCAAACAGGATGGAACACACCAAAACTTTAGGGGTCCACTGAATGAAATGATCCTATGATTTGCTGTATCTTGGGCAAGCATTCCAGGGCCTTCTTTTATGAAGCGATCTTAAGTGCATACCATAGCTACGTTATGCACTTAAAGGTGATCGTAAGAGTTGAGATCGCTTTGTAAAACAGGCCCATACTGTATCCCATGCCTACTGGATGAACTGGAGCTTGAGTAGGTACAACTGGCTCAATAACCCTTGTTTAGTGCATGATCATAATCTGAATGCTATGGTAGTAACTGACCATATTCACAGTAATCAAAAATGAATCAATTTGCTATTGAAAAAAAGTGTGAAACTAAAAAGATATTCGACCTCATCACAACCATTTTTTTTTTAAATATCATTTTTTTTAAAACCTCCACATTTCTTACCAGTAATTCCCATTGTTCAATATATTCTTTTTTTAAATCAATTTGGTATAAGTTATTTCTATACTGACAGAAATAAATAAAGGATCACGCAGATAGCAACAGGAAATAATGACTGCATCAAAAATCAATTCATATTGTCAGACGTCAACTGAGATCATATAGGCAGCACATTCAACACTACAGACATTCAATCCCACATTACAACTTGGTAGGAAATATAGACATTACTACGATAGTAGTGAATTAAATTTGGTCTACAATTCGAAGTGTTCCCTTATTTCTTTCCATCAGTATATTATGTGTCTGATATATGTAGTAACTGACACTTACTTTGGACAATAAAACAACTGCTAAACTGTGTAAATGTTTTAAAAACAGTTGTAATGAGGTCAAGATTACTCCCACCGATATTATTAATAAAACTTGTATAAAATTACTGTCCAGTATTTCAATGATTGAAGTGTTATGAAAAGACATAAATATAAATTATTAAACACAATCAAGTTAATACATGAAAATAAACATGATAGGAACATATTTGTAAAAGTTGTTTCCTTTGCACTACTAAAGCACATACGCAGTACAAAATATTGAGTAATAAATGCACAAATATATATATATATATATATATATATACACGCAATTATCTATGTACAGGTTGTCATTTGATTTACATAAAAGCACTTACATGATAGGACTTTAACACCTATGTCATCCCTTCAAACTATTAAGTAGACTATAGGCCTGTCTACACAAGATTATTAACCCAGGTTAAGCATCTTCACTGTGAAAAATGTGGAGGCAAACTGCAGAGCTAAAATTTAACACAGTTATGTTGATGCTACATTTGTAACAGGGTCAGACCCTGCATTTACTTGGGTTAACATTAACTTTGCTTTTATGTCTCCGTGTAGGTGGATAACCCGGGTTAAACGCTTGTGTCTGGACTCCGCTATAGAGGCTGCGGTGGTTGTTTCTTTACATCTGCTTCTAATAATATGTTAAAACCATAACAAAAAATCTAAAGGATTACAGGTGATAAATGGGTTAATCGAAGAGGACCAGGTTTGAATGTAAACAGTGTTTTGATACCGCTTTCTTCTATTTCGGAAATGGGAGTATGTCATGAAAGTTTTAAAATTCCATAATGTCAAAGGCATAAGAAACTAACTGTTATTTTTGTTATATATTGTGTGGACACAACACAGATTTAACCTAGGTTAAATGGCACACATGTATACACATTTCATACCTCTGACTTATTACTGTAAAACAGAACAATGGGTTTCTTTGGCAACTTTAATTAGCTTTGTCTGATTAACACTCACAAACTTATTTACCTTATAGTCTTGAATAAGAGAAACCTCAAGCTGGGGACTTGATCAATAAACATTACAATGACAAAGGCACTCAATACCAATAATTTCAATAAGGATCCTGGCTACAAATACAAACTTGTTTAAACTGGTTTTTTACTCTCCACCCCCCCCCCCCCCCCCCACCCCCCCACCCACCCCAGCCTTCATGAACATTGTTGTTTGAAAATAAAATAAAAATTCATTTCACAGAAAAAGGAAACTAGAAGTGTTTTGGAAATAACAAATTGTCAAAAAAGCACTATTTTTATGTGTATTTTAAAAAATAATCAGTTCAGAAATAAATAATTCCATAATAAAGAGTAATTTAAGTCTTGGAATAATTTGGAAAGAATATCCGTATGGCCAGAGGTTAGTATTATTATACAGATTCTATACAGATACTCAACCCTATTACAAGGAAGTTGACATTTCAGTTAAGACCAGCTTTCTAATGATGCGGGCGGAAATCAGTTTTTTTCATATCTGCATTTTCGCAAATGTACTTTTAAGCTGCGCAAAATTGTTTTAATGGAAAGTTGGCCTTATTCTAAAAATGTATAAATTATTTCTACCACAAACAATGACATAAGAACACACACACACACATTATTTTAGAATAAAGCACCTTTCAAACGGCACCAAGTTGCACTTCTTTAATTAAGATACATTAATAAACCATGAAACTATATGACCTACTAAAAATGCAATCTAATTAAAATTAGCTCTACTATTATATGTGGATCTAACACCAGCCAGTTGGAGCTCATGTCCACCATTTAAAACCGTACTTGCAGAATCCTGCCAGTGATTTAAAAATAATTTGAAAACATTCCGAATTATCCTGAGGGTATACGACATGTTTCGTGTGAATTATGAATGCCGTAAAACATGTTTTATTTTATAAAATAAATAATTTGTAATGTAAACCTGAAGACTGATTTAGTTTTGGGTTTTTTTATAAATAAATAAATAATTTATAATGTAAACTTGAAGAATGATAACCCACCCCGTACGTATTGGTATGGTTCGCTGTACTGCGGCCACTAAAATAGACTCGCCCGATATTTTTAGAATGTGTATGCTCCCAAATAACGTTATAAAAGGCAAAGTGTGATTGGTCAATATTTAAATTATTATTTACAGACGAAATGTTACCTGGACATTGGGGAATACGCAGTGTTGTTAGTTTTAAATCATTGGCAGGATTCTGCAAGTATGGTTTTGATTGGTGGATATGAGCTCCAACTGGCTGGTGTTAGATCCACATGTAATAGTGGAGCTAATTTTAATTAGATTGCTAAAAATGGAATACTTAAAAAAATAAAGTGATCTTGTTTCAAAAGTTTTACTTAAAAATTATAATTATAATAATTTTTTAAAAGTACAAAAAACACATTAAAAGCTCAAAGGTTTGAAAATAGTTTGATATAATGGCCCAAAATTAATTCAACAAATTCTTAACTGGAATACATGGAAGAAATCAGTTCGACTATGTATAATTTTATAAATAATGAAGAATAAAATATCAAACAGACACAGACATCAATTATAGGACAATGTCATATCAATATATACAGCTTCAATTATAAGTTACATAGTTACAAGCTAAATTCTTCAATCAAATGATCTACACTGAAATAGCATAACAAAATAAAAACAACTGTTATAATCTGTACAACTCTAGTCAACGGTCTAAATGCAATTCATTTATTTATTTTTTCATAATTTGGTTTACTTCCAAATAATAACACTCATTGAAGAGCCATTAAAGCAATGATAATGTTTCTTACATTTTACTTCTGCAGACCAGTCACAATTGAGGGAATTTGGGCCAATCTAATTAAAATTAGCTCAACTGGTTAATTACTATTACCTGTGGATCTAACAGTACCCCGATGGAGCTCATGTCCAGTTGACCTTTCATTCGACCAATCAAAACCTTGCTTGCAAAATCATGCCAGTGATTTGAAAAGAATTTGAAAACATTCGGGATTATGCCGAGGGTATACGAAATGAATCGGATGAATTTCAAAGTTTGCCGGAAACTAATTTCAATATAAAATTTTTATATAAAATTTGTTTCAAGACGAAGAAAAAACCTGTGATGGTATACCCATAAAATCTGTTTATACTAGTATACAATCCAGAGTTTATTACTGCACTTTTCCCCCCTCTTTTTTAATGTTGAAATAGACCAATAAGTTCGCCTATTGCATAAATAGTCTCGCCCGATATTTTTAGAATTTGTATGCTCCCGAATAACGCTATAAAAGGCGAAGTGTAATTTGTCGATATTTAAATTATTTATAGATGAAATGTCACCTGGACATGGGAGTCCACGCATTGCTGTTAGATCTACTGGTATACCAGTAGATCTAATTTTAATTAGATTGGGGCAAGGTGAGAATTGTTTAATTATATATACGAATGACAAAACCCCCAGCACATTTGCATATATATATGAATACCCATATGGGACCAGCATATGGGTAAATAATTAACATAATTATTTTAAGGCCCATTATGTTTTAGCACTCATCGCTGCTAAAAAAAATAATCAATTGAAAAATTAGGACAATTAAAAAAATTTCACACCAAAAGCAATGTCTTATACCCCAATCCTCTTAAGTCATCTATACTTAGTCTTAACAGTTCAAATTGCCGAACACTGATGCAGCATCACAGGAGAAATCTGGATCATTATTAGACAATGACAATTCACAACAGCAAGCATCAAACTTATCCATTATCAATAAACAAACCAGGAAAACACATATCATTACTACCACTGCTGTATTCCAGACATATACATGTACTGAAAACCCCAGAAGAAACATGAATATAATTTATAGCTGTAACATTAAATTTGGGTTTTTTAAGAAGCAATTAAAAAATATTGAGATTCATTATAATTACAGGTTGATATACCGTTTATCATTTCACTGAATTGAGCCTTTGTAATCGAGTAAACCTATTACAATTACAAACAAGTCATAACACTGATTTGAGTTTCTTTTGGTCTTCAGTATATACATGTATTTATCAGCCATAACGAATCCAGTGTACTCCAGTCACCAGCTGGATACACATAAAGCCATCATAGGGTTCGAACTTAAGAAGCTGTCACCCACGGCAACGTTTAAATAAATTGCTGTGGGTGAAATGGTTCACAGACGGCAATTTTGGAGCCTCCCAACAGATTTGGGTTTTTTAAAGTGACTTTTGCAGCAAATAAATATGACTGAAAGATTATTTTGTTGCATGTAGACATGCATGTGTATTTCAAAAGTACAAATGTTAAATACTGGCATATAATTTAAACCAGATATATCCATTTTGCTGTCATTGAGGAGTTTTAACGATGGCAGTTTTTTTTATCTAGTGGCATAAATGTGCTCCTGTACCACGGCAATTGCCATTGGTGTCATCATTAAGTTCGCGCCCTGCATCAGAAGGAACAAACCCATCAAAGATGAAAAATCCTCAGCTAGACCTTGTTCACTACTCATGCTGATAAAAACTCTTTGTTACTATAACTTGTACTCTTTGTTTTAACACTAAAGAGAAAATAGCATCTGTTACTAGCAACACTACAGGTAAGATATCATTTGTTACTAGCAATCACTGCTGGAAGATGTATATTCTGTTCCAACGAACAGGTTTACTGTGGTGCAGTCATTTGTCGGTAAACTGCATCGGTAACAGGTGTTTTCCATCATATATACAGACCCATATTGGCACCAATTTGATGACCGTTTTAGAAATGTGGATTTTGTTGATTCAACTCACCACATGTTATAGTCAAAGTCATCATTGCTAAACACATAGAAGTATCCCAGTATTGTAAGAAACACAACCACATTTCCTACAAGCACAAGAACACATGCTCCCCACTGGATCTGAAAAGAGAGAGAAAATTAAATAAACAGTAAAAATACATTTATTACCTGAAATGTACATGCAATTTTATTTACTGTATACAAATTCCTCATTTGATGGGGAGTTTTGGGACACTGTTATCTTTCCCAGATAAATATTAATACTTTTCTTTCAGTGAAAAAGTGCACATTATCTAATGAAATAAGATGCAGAGTATCAGAACACGTTTACAACTAAAATTAGATGGGAGTTTTGGGACACTGTTATCTTTCCCAGATAAATATTAATACTTTTCTTTCAGTGAAAAAGTGCACATTATCTAATGAAATAAGATGCAGAGTATCAGAACACGTTTACAACTAAAATTAGAAACTAAGCCCTCTTCAAACAAGTACCTTCAAAATTTGACGTATTGATATTTAAAATCATTTGTGGATATAAACACAGGGACTGAAATAGTGGCCTGCAAAAAGCAGTCCATTGTTTAGACCTAGCATTCAAATAGATATTCACCTATTAAAACTACAAAAAAATCACCGGTCATTTCTCAAGAGACTATATGTATGATTATCTAACTCATCTGTTACTTATCTCATCTGCTGTTATATTTTAATTCCATAATGCCCTAAACTATATATCTCAGAGGACCTAATTTTCCATACACTGTCCCCAACCGTTCCCTCACCCATTGCTGTCGTATATCCAGCAGGTCATATTTTTTTCTAAGCAGGACATATTTCATTGGGCCTGCTATTTTACATCCTATTCAGTGTGTCCACAGACTTGAAATGAAAATAAAGGAAATAAAGCCATAGGCTGTGGAAGGGTGAATTCGAGAGGGGTGGGATGTCCCCTCCTTTCATCTATCGAAATGTTTGAGAGAAAAAAACAAGTGACCTGAGATGCATTCTGACAGTATCTAGAGTTAACATTTCAAGGTTTGCCCTGAAGAAATCTGTCCACAATCTATAAGATTTTAACAAGATATTGTATTAAATTATAACATAACATTCTACAAGTCAGATATTTAAAAGCTGATTTATTTTAATGAATGACCTCCTCCTTTACCCCTCATAGCCATTCCATCCTCACCTACATGTACTTCATTAACACCTATATGATACACAGTACATTATATAATTACCTTTTATCATAGAACCAGACAATGTATCCAATGTACACCAGCAAGTGAATTACAACAGAGTGCATAATGATAATTATCTTATTTTCCTATGTTTAATATTTACACTACTTATTGAAAGCCTAGTAATATGATGCTATATGAAAGTACATAAAAATGCAGACAATCTCCTTTTTTCAAAAAAAGGAGGAAATAAAGGAGATTTAGCAGAAACATGAAATAAAGGAGATTCTTTGAAATAAAGGAGACGTGGACACACTGCTATTTTGAGCCCTGAGGTGGTGGTTTTTAAGTATCACAGCTAGTCAATGATTTTCATGTGACCAAAGGAAAGTGATGTTCGTACTTGTTGAATACCCACCAAGTAGTAGTTACAGATGTGCAGCGCCCTCAATAGTTTAAGAAGTAGCAGGCTACAACAGTGATGATAACAGGGGGTAAAGCGGGGGGTCTGGGGGCCCTCCCCGAGAAACATTTGAAAAATCGAACTTCTGAGATGCATTCTCATGGCCTCTGTTAGCACAAATCAAGACAAATAAACAACTATTTTGGCACCTTGTTTGGATCCCTTTTGTAGGAGACTTTATTAAAGAAGAGAAAGCACTTTTTTTTTTTACCATCAACGAAAAGTAGGCGGCAGCAAAAGCTGTTTCAGGCGGCGATTTGCCGCCGGAGACCGGGTACTTTTGAGGGCTCTGGATGTGTACAGCATTTTTCACACACAGTTCTTACAGACTCTCTTGAGTTTGCTGCCATTGCAACACGTTTTCGACTAATAGCGTCTTTTTAACTACTAAAATATCATATTCAATACATTTCTTTGTTTACAACATCAGTCAGAGCTAGCTCTGGATGTGCAGAAAAGTTTAGCTAATTCATCCATTTAACTTCAATAATTGCAGAAACCCACTTTTTTTTTTTTAATACCAGTCATTACATAAAATTATTTCGCCAAATTAAAATAAAATTCGCTAGTTGAGTTTAAAATTTGCAATTGACGAATTTGGCGAGTGGCAGAACTAGCCCTGACAGTGTCTCAATATTTTGTGTGTTTCTAGTTATCGTAATGTTTTATTAGCCCCAACTAGACTTTTACCTCCAAATGACTTTGTATGTCCAAAGAACCATACAATAGGAAGTAAAATGACATTCCAGCTACTACAATTATTATAAGTGATTAGAAACACATTGGATTACAGACACTGATATTCTAATCAAGAATATGTAATTAATATCCATACAGAAAGCAAAGCTTCTTAAGAAATAGTGTCACATTGATGATAGCTTTCATTATTATCAAACCATAACTATCATTAAATTTTGAAAATAATTCTTCATTTGAGTGTCTTAAAATGAATCACATTTTCAGTGTTAAATGAATAAATGCAATCAAATAAACTAACCACATTAACATGAGCCAGCACTATAGGAAGTCCAATCGCTGACACAACAATACCAGTTGTGAAAAATGTACACAATTCGATTAAGGCACTGGAAGACTCAAAGCTGTTTGCCAGTCTTCTTCCAATGGTGGTTGGTACTGGTGACAGCACATAGAAAAACAACACAAACAGGGGCCACCAGTTGCTGCAAAATAAAACAGTCATTAAAAAAAAAATACACCCAATACACAAACTTTATACATGGAATATGCAGGAATTTTACCAAGTGATTATGAGTACATAATATCTGATGGTGATAATGCATCCAAAAGTGAATGCTGAATATTTTAGCAATATCATATTCTCTTAGGAATCAGAAGGGGAGGGGGTAAGGGTAGCATTTCCACAACTCTAAAGATAATGCATGGCCCTGACCCCAGTTACAAATCAAATTAATATCAGGGTGAGCAGATTATTCTGCCAAAAGTTGCAGAATCCCAGTTTTGCTCTTTTTTTTAAATGTCAATTATTTCATGAATATATTTCACTAAATTAAAATAACATTTACACTAACATACATGCATAGTGTTAGTTTTCTGGATTTGTCCATGGTTAGTTCCATCTCAGTGCAACAACAAGCTGCAGTGTTCTTTGATGTAACACAATATTTAAAATAATATTTAAAGTATTTTATTTTGTAGTACATATTTGTGCTATTTAAAAATTTAAGGAAACAAATTAAAATATTGTGGCAAAAAATCTTACTTGTACTGCGGAAGAGCACATCCCAGAACCAAAAAGGTAACACCAACAGCAGCAGCAAATGCCAACCCAACCAATCTGCAGAAAAAACAATGCAAATCAATACACGTACTTGTAATTCACAACCAGACTTGGTTGTGGTTAAGCCATCAGACTTAAGGCTGGCAGGTACTGGGTTCACCTCTTGGTACTGGCTCCCACTTACGAGTTTAACAACTCAAGGCCACTACACCGACTTTTCTCTAACCAACCACTGACAACTAACCACTAACCCACTGTCCACGACAGACAGTCCAGATAGCCAAGGTGTGCTTGCCCAGGACAGTGTGCTTGAACCCTAATTGAATATTAGCACGAAAATAAGATGCAATTAAATAAAAGTAATTCACACAACAATATATACTTATTTTTCTACTCTAATTAAGTTAGCCCATTTTGCACCTGTCTATATATGAAAATATATAATCTGTTGGTATACAAAATCAATTTACATAATTTGAGGTTGGTGGTATTAACTGCTACTTAGAATTTTTTTAATTAAAACCTTACTTCCTATCACCAATCTGAAATTATGTTTCTCCAATCTTACAGTACACTGAATTTAAGTAATCCTAACATTCAGACATAATAAATACATGTATACTGTTAATATGAATAAAATAAATATACATTTTGTGAAGCTTAGATTACTTCAGCTTGTAATTAATATTGACATACTGAATACATGTAGCAAACATAAAACAATGTACATATATTAGAATACACATCAAAGAATTAACCTGAATGTGTAAGCTGTCAGTTGGTTTTACAAGCAGCTTTCTTTATTAATGATGAATTATAAACAATACATGTATACTTGAAATACATGTGACATCTACTAAAATAATTACCATACAAATGCAATATAATAAAAATACTTACGCTGTTATCAGATGTCCAAAGAGTAACAGGATATGAAAAATAAATGTTTTAAATAAGTTACAGTATATAAAAAATATAAACAAGGACCAATACATACATATTTGTGGTTATCTTACAATGAAAAAAATATATATATATATATATAATTTATTTATTTTATTATCATTCAGTTTTAGTCATCCCTTCCTGCAAATTCCTGCATGGTTCTGCAAATCCCAGATTTTGGGTTGGAAGCGTAAAATTATGAGATGAAATCCTAAAATGCCTATGGTCTATTACATCATGCTTTGATTCCTGAGGAATCTTTAAAAAAAAAAAATCCCAAAATCATCCATAGTATAGAGAAGTATCAAAACAAAGTTTGTTTTGTTTAACACCACTAAAGCACACTGCTTAATGAATCATCGGCTGTTGGATGTCAAACATTTGGTAATTCTGACTTGCAGTCAACAGAGGACACCCACTACATTTTTCCTAATGCAGAAAGGGATCTTTTATATGCACCTTCCCACAGACAGGAAAGCACATACCACAGCCAGAACTTTATGGTGCACTGGTTGGAACAAGAAAAAACCCAATCAGTTGAACAGATCCACCGAGGTGGTTTGATCCTGCGATGCAAGCACCTCAAGCGAGAGAAGTAGCAAAAACTTTAAAAGGCATTTACAAAACCATAAAATTTAATTTTAAAGTTGCTATTTCATCTTAATTATCAGATAATACCCAATGCAAACTAAAAACACAACTACAGTTAATAAACTTGTGTTTCTGTCTGTCATTTTCTTTTTTTAATACAGTATGATTGTTATATACTGAACTTTAAAAATATTTTCGGAGTTATTAATAGTACATTTTGTGACAAAGTTTAGTGACTCCATCCAAAGATTACCACATAATGAGTACCAAAGCACGATCTTATAAAGAAAAATATTGTGTATTACATGGGATATTTTGTTTAGTACCACGACACATTTCGCTACGGTACGTCTCAAAGATCACTACACATTTCTAAAATATTAAACAGTAGTTGTTAATCAATTTTCAGTTGACAAGAAATCTCACTTATCAAGATTTTGAAAACAAAATGTTCTCAACATATTATCTATTCTTCTTTAAATACTCTCAGTTTGGATGATCTATTCTAAATGGTGAATAAAAATTTTACGACAGACAGCAGCTATAAGTTAATGTAAAAGGAAATGAATATTTGTTGAACATTTCAGCACATTAAAACTTGACGTCTAACACAATATGGTTACCAGTAATCTATTTCAAAATGTGGTTAAGACTATGAGAGGAAAATAATGGAAACCTGCTATTTTCAGAAGTTGCTTTTTCAGAATTACATCAACATTTATTATTATTACATGTATTATTATTATTACAATTTTGTTACCTTAAATTAATTAATTGTAAATATTAATGTTACAAGCAGTAGTTAGACTATAGTCCGTCCCATCAACATAAAAAGGTTTTTGTTTTTGTAAATAATTTCAGTATGGTTTGACGTAAGAAGAAAAGTACTATTTTTGTGTGCAATTTTCAAAACAATTGGCTCAGAAATAAATAACTTGTAGTAAATTTCATAGTACCGTATGAAAAAGACAATCTTTGTGGGATGGACTATACCTTTAATAACACATGGGGCAGGACGTAGCCCAGTGATAAAGTGCACGCCTGATGTGCGGTTGGTCTAGGATCTATCCCCATCGGTGGATCTATCAAGCTATTTCTTGTTCCAACCAGTGCACCATGACTCGTATATCAAAGGCTGTGGAATGTGCTATCCTGTCTGTGAGATGGTGCATATAAAAGATCCCTTGCTACTAATGGAAAAATGCAGCTTGTTTTCTCTCTCTGACTGTCAAAATGACCATATGTTTGACATCCAATAGCACATGATTAATAAATCAATGTGCTCGAGTGGTGTCGCTAAACAAAAACTTCTTAATAACACACACACTCACTGACACAGTGACAGCAAGAAACACATCCTCTCATTTACATCACATTATGCAAAATACAAATGATGTATTTTACTATTACTGACTATGATGTATTTTACTATTACTGACTTTTTACTGGCTCCATCTGAATACTATAAGATGCTTAATACGATATTCTTATAGATTTCAAACATAAACCGAATTTTAAAAAAGAAAAAAAACCTAATAAATTTCATGAATAACGGGTGACTAAACTAAGGACGTGTCGAGCATTTTGATTGGTTAATTTCAGTTACAAGGCGATTGAGAAAGAACGAATGATATAAAAATAAAAATAAACATTTGTATCATAAGTTTGTTAAAAAAAATACTGGCATTATATGTTAAATAAAAATAAAAGACTATACGTCTGGATATCGCTAAGACAATTTTTTAAACGGGTAGGCCCATCTGTTTTTAAGAGTGCTCAGAGAAAACCGAAACTAGATTTTGTTAGGAACGCGATAGTGCCACATGTGCGGATGATTACTGTAATTCACTAGTATTTTAAAATGACATCAATATGTAAAATACTGAAAATGTCCTGATAATAATATTCTAAGCTCTTATAGCAGATCTGGCTGTACAACTGGCACAACAAAACATTATTTTTACCTATGTATTACCGTAATGCATATACTCAATCTACCGGCCTCGGTGGCGTCGTGGCAGGCCATCGGTCTACAGGCTGGTAGGTACTGGGTTCGGATCTCAGTCGAGGCATGGGATTTTTAATCCAGATATTGACTCCAAACCCTGAGTGAGTGCTCCGCAAGGCTCAGTGGGTAAGTGTAAACCACTTGCACCGACCAGTGATCCATAACTGGTTCAACAAAGGCCAAGGTTTGTGCTATCCTGTCTGTGGGAAGCGCAAATAAAAGATCCCTTGCTGCCAATCGGAAGAGTAGCCCATGTAGTGGCGACAGCGGGTTTCCTCTCAAAATCTTTGTGGTCCTGAACCATATGTCTGACGCCATATAACCGTAAATAAAATGTGTTGAGTGCGTCGTTAAATAAAACACTTCTTTCTTTCTTTCTTTATACTCGATCTAATTAAAATTAGCTCCACTATTACATGTGGATCTAACACCAGCCAGTTGGAACTCATGTCCACCAATCAAAACCTTACTTGCAGAATCCTGCCAGTGATTTAAAACTAACAACACTGCGTAGTCCCCAATGTCCAGGTAACATTTCGTCTGTAAATAATAATTTAAATATTGACCATGTCATGTCATGTCATAGGGTTTTACGTGCACATTCATAACAAGCTGTTGTAGCGCACGCCTGCCGGCTCCTCCGTCCATGACAGGAAAGGTGGGGGGAGGGGAGAGGAGGGACCGCCTGCACTAGCAGGTGCAAGGGAGCACCAGCAGCCCGATCAAATCGGTAGCAGGCGGGTGGGGGGTGGTGGTGGTGCTATGGAATTTGAATGGAGCAGTTAAATGCCAAAGAGAAAAGGGTGTGCAATTTTGATTGAGGGAATTTGGCGCAATTTTGAACGGTCGGTCGAAAGGTAAATGGCCGAGCTAATATAGGTTTTGATATTAGTGAATCGAGAGTAGCTCGTTTTATTGACCAGTCACACTTCGCCTTTTATAACGTTATTTGGGAGCATACAAATTCTAAAAATATAGGGCGAGTCTATTTTAATGGCCGCAGTACAGCGAACCATACCAATACGTACATTAAAAATTATTTATTTATTTATAAAAAAAAAAAAAAAAAACTAAATCAGTCTTCAGTTTTACATTACAAATTATTTATTTTAAACATGTTGATTTGTGGACATGAGCTCCAACTGGCTGGTGTTAGATCCACATGTAATAGTGGAGCTAATTTTAATCAGATTGGCATATACTGTAAATTTAACAATTTTAAAAGTACCGTACTTCTTTGCGGTTTTTTGTGCTGGGATGTCTTTAACAGTCAGTCAGTCAGTCAGTCAGTCAGTCGGCTACCTACTCGTATTTCTCTTGCTAACAAAGTTTTGTTATACAACTAAATAGTGGCTACGAGGTCACGAGATGGGGGTTTGGGTGGCTTATTGTAACTGGCGTCAGCTACTAAAGTAGTAAAGAAATACATACTCATGCGTACATTTCAAGTCATGTAAAATCACTGCGAATGTTAAATTTCCTTTGCCGTAGATCGACAAAAACTTGACGTGTGGTACTTTAGATACATTTATAATGTATACTCATTTAAAAATAAAAGCCGAAACGTTTTTACTATACTATACTACACTACACTATACTAACATAAAGATAATTTTTCAGTGTTTCAAATCAAATCCATATACATGTATATATAATTTGTATATATTCAGGGTTTAAACATATTTATTTCAGTCAAATGGTGTGACATTGGCCAACATGTATAAATAGGCAAACAAATTTAAGATACACACGCAAGTAATGCCTTAATCTAGTTATTTAGGGGTCGGGGTGGTAACTGTAAATATTTAACTATATAGGAAATACAAACTCTAGAAAAAAATATATTGTATAGGCATAAAACCGTTAAGAGACTCTTTGACATCAATGTGTTCAAGAACGATAAATTTAGGTATGCAAGAATTAAAAGTCGAACAAAACAATGAAATTTATCATAATATAGGCCTAATCCAAATTATGATCAGAACATAAATACTTATAAAGTATTCCTTCTCCTTAGCATATTTAGATATTGTTTAAATTTAGTTTATACACTGTTTTTCTTCTCTCTTTTCCCCCCAATGATAAGGCACGTGCGTTCGTGTGTAATGCGCACAATATTAGATATAGGGCTCAATTGTTGTCTGTGTGTCAACTACAGTGAACTTCACAAATATATTTAGTGTTTATAATTAAAACAAGACAGAAACAATAGAAATGTAAGAGAATTTAAGTAACTATTTAATTATTTTGACATGATTATAAAATGTTTGGGGAGGGTCGCTACACCATCAAGTCAACATACAGCTGTTTCAGAACGATCACATGGGGGGAGGCCTTTTCCTGTGCATAGCTGGTTTAAATAAAGTTTAAAGATGTAGGCGATTGGTACAGTACCCGTCCCCTCACCATGTGATTGATTCAATTTCTTCACACCACCACGTGTATGTATAAAAGACTGAATTTACGACATCCTGGGAACGGTCTCAGTTGTTTAGTGGTTAAAGGGGAAGACCCTAGCTTTTAAACACTACAGCATATTTTTCAGTATTAAGAGCCGTTTATGATCACTGAAATCAAACAGTACTTATATTATATTGCTTAGATTATCCATTTTCGTAGAACCGAAGTGTTTCTGGTTATCCTGTTGTTTCTAATACCTGAAAATGCATTTTTCATATTTTTAAAAACGCACGTGCGTCTGAGAAGTAGCGGTTATTGATTAGAGTTCTAGTCTATTTTTTAAAGAATATTTCCCGGTTTTAACGTCACACTCCGTTGTAACGTTATCCAAATGTGTTACAGGTTTGACAAATTGTAGATTAACTAAACTTAAGTGTCCATGTTTTACGGGTTAAAACTAGGGTCTGCTCCTTTAAGCCATCAGACTTCTGCCACTACACCGACCTCTCTCACTAACAATCAATCCACTGTCCTGGACAGACAGCCCAGAGAGCCAAGGTGTGAGCCCAGGACATTGTGTTTGCACAGTAACTGAATATAAGCACACAAATAAGTTTAAAATAATACTGAAATATTGTGCTAATTTTGCCGTGCACTATTCGTAAGGCAAATACAAGGGCAGACCCAGGAAATATTTTAGAAAAGAGAAGTATGTAAATAGTTTTAAGGGGAAGGGTCACCTGGTCCATCATTGAAATGTAATGATGGAGGGGCTTGTCAACAAATTTCACATTGTAGGATTCATCTCAATTAACTGGGCAATCCACCACCCTCTCAATGTGTGTGGAAGCAGGATGTATCTCAATGTTAAAGATCTTGTCTAAGGAAAGTATCCTAGTAGAGTTGACTGCCCTCAGTGGACAGTCAGTGGGTTTCTCCGGCAACTGCATCACAACTGATACATTAAAGGCTGTGGTACAAGCGTTTTCCTCTTAAATTGGAAACTGTATATAAGACTCAAATGTAGGATGTGGCAGGGTTTTTTTTTTTTTTGGGGGGGGGGGGAGTGGGATTTTTTTCAATACCTTGAGAACTTTTTGGTTAATCCTTTGTCCTTGGTTTTTTTTATGCAGGAACATACAGAAATAGTTATAATTAATTTTGCTATAAAAATGTATGTATCCCATTACAATTACATATTTAGATAGGTATATAGTAGCTCCAGACTTTAAAATTGCAATTTCAAGTTGAATTTGGCATTGTATATCATTAAATCACCTAAAAGCTAATTTGAAAATGAAATAAATACCATTCTTTATAAGTCTTAATTTTGTTATAAATACAATGTTATATTATGTATTTTGTTTCGCCAACTAAAACTTGAATATGACTACAGGTGTTCTAACCAAATTCACCAAACTGCTAATAATTTTTGGTGTCACCTTAAGATTTATAGCAAACCATTTTTATTCTGCAGTGACAAATCCAGAGCTATATCTGTTTTAAACAATATTTATTCCATTTTTATGGTGGTGGGATTGGTCAACTGGTTGAAACCCATATTTAGACCTTTCCCTACATATTTCAATACAATAATATATGAATGCAGTACAAAATGATGGACAAATGATGACACATAACTAATATTAATCATAGTAAAAATAAAACACAAAAGTAAACTGTTATGATACAGGATTATTTTTTTATTATTATTATTATTATTTAATCCCACTTCCCCCTTTCCTTACTCTCCTTTGAATTCTGTCTCATTTCTTCCCTATCTGGCAACTACTATCTTTCTACTTCTTTCGCTGTCTACCTGCACATCCCAGTTCTTGGCTCTCCAATCGCAACAAATGCTTGTCTCTTGTGGCTATTTGTGCCACACACCTGCCATTTTTAGCTGTGGACTTAGTCTGACCACTTTGGGGAGTGTTCAGTAGTTACTGTTGGCATTGTTAAGGGGCACTTGTAACCTGAGTGAAATAGTGGTTACGTTTCATGTTTACTGTTAGCAATAAATGAATGTGGACACTGATCATCATTTCCTTGAAAGTGAATGTTTTTCAAAGTGAAGGCTATCAGAATTAATTTTATCCTAGTATCTAAAACAAGTTTGTTTTGTTTAACAACACCACTAGAGCATATTGATTAATTAATCATCAGCTGTTGGATTTGGTAATTCTGACAGTCATATCAGAGAAAACCTATTTTTCATTAGCAGCAAGGCATCTATTATAAGCACTTTTTCACAGACAGGAAAGCACATACCAAGGCTTTTGACAAGTTGTGGTGCACTGGTTGGAACGAGAAAAAAGACAATAAGTTGAATGGAACCAGCCTATTAACGGGAAATGGTTTCTGCACTCATGCCTTGTAATGAACGATCAATTTGATGAAATAATGTTTTATGTTGTTCACTTTATGTCAAAATCAACCAACAAATGTTAATATCCATGCCATTTTCTGTTGTGAATAATGCATGTCATAGTCCAGTGGTAGAAATTAGGAAATATTTTCACTGGCCCAGGGGACTAGTAGCTGAGGAAAATTACTAGCCCCCACCCCCCGTTCATTATTGAAGCAGTTTCAGAAGATCAAATCTATATATGGGAACTATACACCGCAACTAAAATAAGCGTAACGTACAAAAACAAAGTGTTTTCACAGGTCGAGTTCAAGTATAACACTACACCAACTTGGTCATCATTCAGCAAATGTTTTTTTGTTTTTTTAAATTACCCCCTCCCTAAGGCGGCAGCAAAGGGTGGCGTATTTACAAAACAAATAGCAATTATAATATTAAATTAATTTAAGTCATAAAACTCAGGAATTATCTTTACTGTTACTGAAATATCTTATTCTGTCCTAATATACTCGGATGTCCACTGGTAAACTCGGAACTCTCCACTCGAGACGTTTGGAAGCAACTAGTTAAAATCAATCGATGCCAACATGATCTATTATAATGCGTTTAATTAAAGACTGTATTTATTACAAATACAAAACACCAACACACACACACAAAGAAAACACAATTTCCCTTCTGAACATGCCTCATCTATAATTGGAATATTACGGACATTTTTGGAATTTGGAAACAAAAACAGGAAAGTTCTGATTGTGTTTGCAGTAAATACCTGGATTTATCAAGACCAAACGAAACTGATACTTTTGACTTTGTCAACCTGTCATGGCAATTTATTTTGATGAAATACATCTACAGTTTGGGTCAAGCAAACTGCCCAGTATTACTCGCCCGGGGGACTAGCGTCATTTAAATTGTACTCGCCCCCAGGGATTTCTACTCGCCTGGGGCGAGGGGGCGAGTGTTAACTTCTATCCCTGTAGTCTAATGTTGACATTCTTCAGCTGTTCCCATAAACCGGGCTATTGTTTTTCAAGAGTGATGCCTGTCATGTGTCGTCACCAAAACTCATACATGCAATGAATCTGCGAAGCAGACAAGACTTTAACAATGACAGCAGTGTAAAACTAGTCTATTTAGGTTTGTTTAATATTACACTCCATTTAATACAGTGCACACTGTGCACTGTGTTAAGTATACATTTCCCTATGTAAAAAAAATATTGTGAATGTCTATGTGAATTTTCCTAATTTGTGCACTTTGTTTGGGATTCAGTCGATTCGTCCACTGAACAATTCGTCCACGGATGATTCGTCCACTGAGGGACTCGAGACGATTCGTCCACTACAAAAAAATCAGTTCCGGACGATTCATCCACTGGGTTTTTATTTCCCCAGTAGGCCTACATTTCATCCACGGACTACATAATGTGTACTACATGTACATGGGGGCTAAATAAATTATTAGATATATTTTACCCCATATTTTTTTTGCTGTGTCATAAATTTACAAAGGTGAAAATAAATTATATTGCATTAGATTTGGTAGATGTTTTTGTAACAATGCTCTGCAGACATAATTCTTTGGCATTTCTATTTATTCGGTTATTGTTTCTTTCTATAATGTACACCTTTCACGCTACATGTCGTAGGATGTTTTTAGTACAATATGCTCAGTAAAGATAATCTTTAGCCCTTCCCTTTCAACTTGTTTTTTTTCTGTTTGCTTTACCAATTAAGTGTACAGGTGTCCTCTATTGTGATATTGTGAAGTAATTAGCAATGCAGGCTCATTACTGCTTAAGCTTGTTTCACCAAGTTGGATCCAGTATTGTCCGCATGATAATGAATAGAAACAGTTAATAAAAACTGGATATTAATGTTGAATTCTAACTATTTTACTTTTTGGTTATAGTATACCACAAAATAATGTTAAGAAACAATTACAATATCAAAGAATTAACTATTAATATGTTTGAAAAAAATGCAGTCATCGAGTGGACGAATTATCCGAGGTGAGTGGATGAATCATCCGGTGGACGAACCATCTGGAAAGCCTTTGTTTTCGGGAAGGTTTTGTTAATTCTACTAAAGTATTTTGATGTCAAGGTTCAATCGTATATACATGTATATTCCTTAAAAACAAGTCATATATAAATAGACCAGCTTATGGGGTAGACCAACTTATGAGGTAGCCCGGTTCACGATACACAACTGCAAGGGTTTTGATAAATGTCTGTGATGTGATTTCGCAGATGGTATAATTAAATTTACAAGAACTTAAATTCACCTTGTTAAACAAAAACAAATTAATCACTAAAAAAAATTAAAATTTAAAATTTCTCCCTATCAATGTCACCCTGCCAAATAATGAAATAGGCCAATAATTTATTCCAAATACCAAATTTAGATAAAGCTGCATATAAATACCGAATTAAATTACTATTTGGTTTAGGTTTATTCCCCATTTGACAGTTACAAGCAATACTTATTAAAAACCAGAATAAATATTTCATCCTGTAAAAAGTCTGATTGCTACACTTATTATTTATCACAAGACTGTCACTCACCCCGAATACCGGCCATTTTAGTCTCGGTAATAATAATACTCTGTGTAATAAAGGCTCGTTACGCTTACTGTTTCGAAAAAACGTAACGTGAGCCAGTCTAAACGTGTTTCTGTTAATTTGTGACATCATTGCTAATAATACCTGTAAATGTAAATGTTTTACTGTTGAAACATTAAATGTGTTTTCTCAATATGACGGTTTTGTTTTCATTGTATTTTTAGTAAAATAAAATATGATCTAAAACTAATTATTTGTGACACGTGAATTTCCGATCTTGATTATCAATGCATTCTATAAACCGAACATGAACTTGTACACGGACTGAATACTAACGTTTTTTTAGCATCACGGACATGGAATATTTAACATTTCATTGCACAATTTAATCATCGAATATTGGTTGCCGTTACGATGGTACGGTTACCATGTCTAGAATATTAAAGAATAATTAAACACTGCTGGTGATAAAAAAAAGAGAGAAGCAGATTCATGCTTAATACATTTTACATATATATGTTCAGTTTGATAACAAGTACGCCTTGGTTGTAACAATTATATTTAATTATGGCTACCTTTATTTTGGAGGGGTCACTGTGGAAAAGTATAATCATGTGCTGGAGCAGAAGGTAACAGATAAATCAACCTCCACTGAAAGGATTCGAACCACGAATCCTTAGTGTGAGTTCAGAAGTCTACCAACTGAGTAGGAGAACTTTATATCAAATCAAAATGAAATCAAATCCATTAACAAACAACATAATATCATAAATATGACAATGATAGAAATAACTATCAACACTATAGGTAAAAAGAAAAATTCAAAGTGAAGGGACAAAGATGAAGTTTTATAATGTTTTACACAATTACGTGTCAAATGAATACCGTACGCTTACACACACACACACACACACATATACACATATAAAATAATTATTTGCAATTTGGTACTTGACCAGTAATGTTCTTCATAATTGATTTGAGTCTCTACTAAATAAAGATGAGCTTGGTGTGTCGTGTGTGTAGTGTTTGAGGGATTGTTTGTTTGTCTGTTGGGAGTCTGGAGTCAGTGGCAAGCGGATATTCAAGGAACATATAATAATATTTTTAAATAAGAAAATTCGCTATGAGCGAGAATTGGATTCTACCCCCGAAACCCTGCACACACCCCTGCAAGGAAATTATAAATGGATTAAAATATTTAAGCTTCTGTCAAAGTCGCCTATCACATACAATACTCTGTTGTTTCTAACAAGTTACATTTTTGTTTAGTTTTTTTGCTCATTGTTTAGGTATCTGTGGTTTCTTTTCGGCTCTTTTGAGTTGTTTTCGGTTGTTAGTAGTGGTCCAACTTGATCTGACTTGTCAACTTAACGAGACTAAACCAAGACGCCATTTGACAACTACGAGCAGCATTTCTTGGTTCTTTCAGTTGAAAGGGTTTCGTTTACAAATTAAATATGACCGATACAGCTAAGTATGTCTTTTTTATTATCAACGTTTGCTTTTAAGTAATTGGACTATAATTTATTTAAAGAAGTTCTGTCATTCATCAGTTGTTGCGTTTCAATTTGCCTTAGTCATGCACACGAGTACTGCGGATTCAGTTTCATGCCGTTGTCACTTTGGCAGTTAAACATAAATGTTTTAAAATATTTTTTTATTTATGTACCCAAAGTTCACATGGATGTTGTTTAAGGAATGTTGTAAATTTATATTTTTAATTGGGACGGAACTATTTTGTTAAAAAGTACAATGTGAAACATTTCTTTGTTCCGTCTGATATCGTCTGCTTTCCCATGTTTATTAGTTGTTGATAATGAAGACAAATACTATGCTTATTGTCATGAAATAGCAAAATTTTGTCAATTAAATAGAACAAGTTGATTAGTAAATTACGTTTGATATTGAAACTATCAGGAAACCCCATTTGCTAAATTTGTAACTATGACGTCATCAAAACGTGTCGTTCCAAGATAGGTCTATGACTTCAATTTTGCAGAATCATGAAATGAGTAGATAAATACCAAATAATGATTTGACTTAGCTTCTTATGTAATTTTTACTTTGGTGGGACAGTGTATCTTAAATTCAAAATTATAGAAAAATGGATGAAAGGTACACTAAGACCAGTCTTATGTAAAAGTGTTGTCAATTTAACTTTAGCTTGAATAAGGGGACATTCAACAATTATACAATGTCATGAGATGCATTGCAAATGTTTTTGTTTGGGGATGTTTGCTAAGAATATATATAAGATTTTAAAAATTATTTTTATTTTTAAACTAAAATGCAGTGCTTAGTACTATTTTTGGTGTAAATGATTTTTAAATCTAAGGTCGACACTCAATATTTGCACCCTTGTTTTGGCATCATACACAATAAATATGACATATCTAACTAATTTTATACATGATATATTTAACAAATGGTACCTTTTTCTTCTCCTTTTTTTAAATTAAACTTTTTATTTTGTTTAACATTGTGAAAAATAAAAACATACCTACATACAATCACAAGCATTGACATTTGAATTTAGGAGATTTGAAGAAAACTATTCTGGACTTTCTGTTTGCAATGCCTCAAGATATTCAGCTGAAATTTTGTTTACATAGCTTTATCATTTACTATTACAGATCATCTTTGACTTTCAGGATGATTTACCCATTTTTGACAGAATTATGACCTTTGAACTTTGGAGATGTGAACATTTATTTTCCGCGACTTTTCTTAGCAATTCCTCAAGATGTTGAGCTGAAATTTTGTGAATACTTTATCATGTTCTGTTATGAATTAAGTTTGACTTTCTTGACAATTGTATATCAACGGCTGTGGTATGTGCTATCCTGTTTGTGGGATGGTGCATATAAATGATCCCGTGCATATAAATGATCCCTTTCTACTAAAACAAAAAAGTAGCAGGTTTCCTCTCTAATATTATATGTAAAAATTACCAAATGTTTGACATCTAATAGCCGATGATTAATAAATCAATGTGCTCTAGTGGTGTCATTAAACAAAACAAAAACCTTTTTAACAATTTTTCACAGACTTATGGCTCTTGAACTTAGGAGATATGGAAAATAGTTTTTGCACTCACCCACCAACCTAATGCCTGTAGATATTGAGATGAAATTTTGTATATAGCTTTATCATGTACTGTTGCAGATTAAGTTTTAAGAAAAAATGTTGGGCCCGGTAGGGGACATGTTTTGCTTTATCAGGATTCTGAATGCTTGTTAAATTTAAGATGATGTGATTTTTTAAAAACTTAATAGTAGTAGTAATTTATTGTTATTATTTATTTTATTTTTTTATTATTATTATTATTATAAATAAAAACTTTTTTTGTTATTTACTTAATTTTGTACTTTACAGTGATGATTTGGCCACAGCAATCTTGAAGAAGAAAGATCGACCAAACAGACTTCTTGTCGAAGAAGCTATCAATGAAGACAATTCAGTGGTTTCTCTGTCACAGGTTGTAAATATTTTTATTTAAAAAACAAAACATAATTTGACATAGATCTGTATAGGTTGTAACTTAATGATAAATGTCTCTCTTCACATAAATTTACACATTTTTCTTGATTGTATCTGAAATGAAAACAAATTGATTAATTTTTTATGGTGGCAGTGGGTCACATTTTTAAAACATAAAATAACCATACATGAACCCTTTTCAGTATGTGTACTGGTCGGGAAAAGTATCACTTAAACATGTTAGGTTGACTGCAGTGATTGATCTATTAGGTCCTATTATTAATGTGGAAATCTATAGCCATAACCAACACAAATTGCTACATCTCTTAGCGCATTGTTATTATTTATTGCAAAAACCCTAAATACATCTCTGATGGGTTAGTTTTGTTGATTACATAAAGTAGGTTTTGTGTTTCTTTTTCTTTTTTCAAACTTTTTTGTGTCTGCTGGAATGACATCACAGGCTGAGCCTTTTCATGGTGTCATACTAATAATGGCACGCAGTGCTCAGTCACGTCTATGACATAATTAAATTAACACTGCATCGTCGCGGTATGCATGGGGTAATGTCCTGGGGTGGGGGTGCTTAAAAACACCTTTCTAACCTTCTTTGTTTTAGAAATATTAAATAATAGCTATAAAAAAATTTTATGGTGATGTTCATGTATGTATATGCTTGTTTAATTTGCAGAAAAAGATGGACGAGCTCCAGCTTTTCAGAGGTGACACAGTTCTCTTAAAAGGAAAGAGACGAAGAGAAACAGTGTGTATAGTGCTTTCAGATGACACAGTTACTGATGACAAAATCAGAATAAACAGATGTGTTAGAAATAATCTGAGAGTTCGTTTGGGTGATATAGTGAGGTAAGTTTCCATTTTCTGGTGTATTTTTATGAAAAGTTAACTTTATAGTTTATTTGCAACGAAAGGGAATCAGTGAATTGGCATCACAAAACATCTGGGTTTTTTATTGTCAGTGAAAAACAGAAGTTTGTTGACATTTCGATCAAAATGCATGTGTACTACTTTATCAATTATTTCAGGTGATACTGCATATCTTGGCTGTTCCAGCAGTTTTGTTTTTATCCCTGTATTAGGAATTAGCTTTAATGTATACAATAATTATAATAAACATTAGTAAAGAAACTTATTTTCATAGATTTGTTTTGCAAAAATATGGTTATAAAAGTTGGTATGAGTTTAAAAGTTAATGTTTTTATATGAGTTATACCATTATACAGTATGTAGTTACATGCTAGTTCATCGGTTCCATTCTGTATGCATCATAAACTAAAAACTCAGTAATCTATTCAAATTATATTATAATTTATTTTATTAATATTTATAGTTAGATAAGAACTCAATCTATTGTTTAGTTGTTCTCAGTTAAAAAACAAAACAATTTTAATTAGTTAAAATTTCTGATATTTTTAGTATACAAATGTCTGTTTTAATTTACAATTTCATTTTATTTACAGTATACAAGCCTGTCCAGATGTTAAGTATGGAAAAAGAATTCACGTTCTCCCAATCGATGACACTGTTGAAGGTCTCACTGGGTAAGATTAACCTCTTTAATTCATTGTGTTCAGTAATCATCATAGTTTGTTTATGGTGAAATTAGTGAGAAATATTTGACTTTGTAACAGGTAATCTGACATTAGATAATCAGGTTTCGTACAAGTCAAGTAAATGTTAGTTTCCAGACCAGGAATGTCATGAAATTTTAAGTTGGTTCTTGGAAAGTTATGAAAAGAAAAGAAAATTGGTTGATAATTTTTTTTTTTCAATTTTAAAACAACACAAGACGAGTCGTCACAGGGCTATATTGTCTTGTTGCCTGAACACAGTGGCACTGCTCTACCGACTGCATTTCTCATCTGATTTTCATGGAACTTGTGTGTTGATTGAATGCCTCCCTGCATCAAAGGTGAAGGTCATTAATACTAAAGATAGAAATTATGACATCACTGTTCTGCTAACTTCGTTTCTCACATGAAACTTCACATATAGGATATATCTTGAATAAGTTCACATTTTGCCTCTGCATAAAATATCAAGGTCACTATTACTATAAATAAAAATTGCGACATCATTGCTCTACTAATTTTATTTCTCATCCAGTTTTCAGAAAGAATATGAATGTGATCATGAAATTGCAAGTGATATTCAGTGTTTCTGATGCCTTGTTATTATATTTTTTATTTCAGCAACTTGTTTGAGGTTTATTTGAAACCTTACTTCATGGAAGCATACAGACCAATCAGAAAAGGCGATATATTCTTGGTTCGAGGAGGCATGCGAGCTGTTGAGTTCAAAGTAATCGAGACTGATCCATCTCCATACTGCATTGTTGCACCCGACACAGTCATTCATTGTGAAGGAGAGCCTGTTAAAAGAGAGGTCAGTTTGCAACTATTTGCCAGTGTAATCTTAAGTAGGTTTATTAAGTGGATTTGTAAAAATTAATATAAAATTTATTTTGTAACAAAATTGCGAATGCATAGACCACAGTAGACTACATGTATTAAAGTCATAGTTTTTTTCAAATACAAAGTATCCTCATTTACAACTAAGAGGAAAATGGCTGGTGCACATGCTCGGTTATGTCAGGCTATCAGTTTAACAACATCAATGTTTACCTTGTTCAGTTTAGAAATAAAATGTATAAAAATTAAGTACATACTCACATATTATCTCTGTTCCATCAAGAATTGCACCAGGTGGTAAGAAAACGTCATTTTAAAAACATTATCGAAAACCATACTATGACGTTACTAACGTAATGGCAACAACATCAAATCGGCTTTCCCCGCAAAAACAGTCACGTGACCTGAAAGCGGCTATCCGGAAATGAGCAGTCATTACTCAGTCGGCAGTGCTAGCAGACGTGTTTGGTTGTGTGGATTCCGTTGTGCACCTATTGCTGTTTAGGGATGCATTTGCATTGCATTCAGTAAGATTCCAAGGTGCAAATTAAGTAATAATACATTTCATTCTACATAAAACTTATTCTTACTTTTTTTTCCCCGTATTTTTAAGGAAATTTGTTTTAAGTGTACTTCCATAACAAGAAGTTGTTGTCATGTCACCGATCGAACATGTGCAGACATTACAAAATATCCGAAAGTAAAATAATACGGTTTTCGACAATTGGCAATAGTAATCCTTAAAAAAAAAAAAAAGTAAATAAATAAATATATATGTATATATTGTTTGTAGTAGTTGAAAAAACATATCTTGGTGTCTCAGTTACAGATAAAGCCTATAGACAGCATGTAAAACAACAAAAAAGATAGTCTACTCACTGGTTTATGCATGGTGTGTGATTAAGTAATGTCATCCAACGAAATTACAGTTGCAACATGGAAACCAAACATAATATTAAAATGTTTAAAAACAATCTTTAACATTCCAAATTTTACATAATATTGACTCAGTTATGATTAGAAATAGATTTAACTTTAGAAATTTAACACAATACTTCAAATATTTTGTGTATTGTATGTTGCGACAAAAAAATAATAAATTCAAAACAAGGAAATACAATTTTAGCTGTTAAATTCCCATTAAATCAAAAGTATTTTGCAATTAATCTACTTTATTTAATTTGTTTAACAAGCTTCTAAACCATTTGTGTTGTTAAGAGTATTATTTTGGTTTTGGAGGTTCCTTTATAATAATTTTATTACGGTTGCAACATGGAAACCATAAATATTTGATGTTCAAGATTTTGTTTTTAAAGAAGGGTAAACAGGATACATGTGTTTATATGATGAAATAAAACAACAAACATACTTTTGTAAAGCAAACTGTTACATTCATTTATTTTGTTTTCAAATTTAATGATGTTTGATACATGTATAATAACAGTTGCAACATAGAAACCATCAATATTCTAGATTTTGTTTTGCTAAGGATACATATGTTACATGGTGAAATAAAAACCAACAAATATAAAACAACAAACATATTTCTGTTAACCAAACATTTATATTTTTATTTACAAATCAAGTCTATTCAAATATGTACTGGTCTCGAATTGAGATTATGGGATGGCCAAGAACTTTCTTCACTTGACTGAAGTTGACCCAAGCTATATCGTCAACATTTGGCCAGGTGAAGTAGCTTCCTCGACATCGCAGGAATTGTACATGAATATCATTTCCATCACTGTCAACATCCAAGACCTGCAAAAAATAATATAATGTACACAAATGTCAATAATAGTAATATTTCCAATAAAATATTGTTAAAATTAAATTTTTATGTTAACATGATTTCTAAAAAATCTATTTCAAAGATTTGAGGCTAATACAAGTATATCATACCTTTCCAACATATTCCTTTTGCCGTTTTCCATTCCCATAAGTGACCGTGATCAGCATTAGAGAGCTTCTTCTTTTCTTTATGTAGTGGAGGAGGGTCTGGTGATGGACTTCTCTGTCTTTTTAGAGCAAGTCTTCTGCATCTTCTAGGTGACATCTAGATCTGTAAAAAAAATATTAAAATAACATCACCTAACTTTACAAACAAATGCTGCAAAACAAATAAATCATAAATAAACAAATCAATGAATCTGAAAATTATATAAATCTAAAAACAATCAAACTAAAAGAATATGAACAGCAAAATTTTTTTAATTTTTTGTAAAACAAAAATGACAAGGGAATTACAAATAATATTTACTGCTAAATCTTTAAAATGATATTGAATAAATTATTCTTGCTGATAAAAAAATTTATGTGAATAAACAAACACATGCACCCCCCCCCCACCCCCCCCCCCCCCAAATCAATCCAAATTCTGTTTGCTTCCATGTACAACGGTAAAAGAAAATTCTAATAGGGAGGTTTAAAATAATTTATTTTAATTAACCTTTTTTTTAAAACTACATTAAATAAATATATGCATCTTTCCATTCAATAAAATTAAGTGACTTAATAAAACCAAATCCAGAATCAAATAATGTATATTTTTAGTTTCCATGTTACAACTGTAGTACTTTTATATAAAAAAAAAAAAAGGGTCTTAATTGTTTTAAGACTACTTTATTCAATACATTAAAAAGAAATAAATATGACAATACATTAATAAACAATCTTGTCAATCAATAAAATGTTTTAATAAAAATGAAATAAAAATAGTTTTAATTAGTTTCTATGTTACAACTGTAACTCACTGCAACCAAATTTGAAAAAATATAAACAAACATTATATTGAATATAACAACAGCATTATTTTAATCAACTGTAGGACAAAAAAACACACTTAAAAGAAGAGAAGACCACATATAGCTTCAATGTGCAAAACAACCTAAGTGCATCCTGTTGCAACAAAGAAACAATTACATTTGGTCTCTTTGTTACAACCTTAATGAAAATTAGAATTTTTTTTCAATATAAGTGATTTTTTTTTATCATTTTTAAATAATAATAACATTAATGTAATGTATTTCTGACAAAAAATTAAATGACCAGTCACATTAACTAAAATAATCACAGCAAATAGGTTTGGGTTGGGGAAAATAGCTTGTACAGTGGACTGTTGCAACATGGATACCATGATAAATGGTTTCCGTTTGCGACCGTGCAATGTAAAATCCCAAAGACAGGCCATTATACTTTATGTAATATGAAGTATTATGTATAACATACTTTATTATATTATTTATTTCAGTTAGAAAAAGATTTGGCAACAAAAAATTAAATCAAGTTTATAAAGCAACAAACTACTACACATGTTAGTCGTACAGAGAAATCTCCGGTACCGGTTTCTTAGTCGCGACTGTAACGCACGATCTAATTTTACATAGCGCACAACAAACCCAGTGCTAAAAAAATATATATATAACTAAAAAAAACAATGACCATATTAATAACTGCTAAATACTGAAATACTAATGTAAACATTCTGTGTGAACAGTTTATACATACGAGATTTCGTGCAACGTGTTCAGTCGTAACATCGAAGCGACACACAGACGTTTCCGGAATCGACTGTCACGCTAGTTGTTTTTCGTGTAAATAAAACCACCGTGCAGACCTTTTAGTCATCTTAACTTAATTCACATCTTTGTTGTTGTTTACTTATTAAACTCAAAAGCCTATTATTTTTCAAGTATATTTTATTGTATCAAAACATTGCATCCTTTGGGCAAGAGTCAAAACTGGCGTGGAAAAACAACTTCACCACCAACTGAAAATCGGGTATCGCTAAGAAGTTAAAATGATAAAATATAATTCTAAAATATTATAAAACCATAAAATAAAGTTAATTAGATAGTTTATACATGAAAAACAGACAGTATAGCAATTTGCATAACATATTCTTACCTTTAAGTGGCGTTGGCTGTAAATCCTGTATTCACGAAGAACGGTCACAACATCGAAGCTACACATGGAAGACAGTTACTTGTGATAACGGTGTGCGTAAACAATGACAAAAACCCCGCCAAATTTACGTAGATTTAAAGTTCCGCCAATGCTGCTGACTGAGTAAACCGGCAAAGTAGTGCTGAATAGCTTGCTCTTGGAAATAATAACTTTCTTTTGGTGTACAGTCGCTACATAAAAAATTGGAAACTATAGTTTCTCAATCAACTTTAAACATTCACAAACTCTTGAATATGTTTTGAAATTAGGGTACTGCATAACAAACATTTAGATTTGATCATTCCAAGCAAGCATGAACAAATCATATAACTGATCACGTGATGTTGGTGCATTTTTCAACGTCTTTTATTTATAGAAGTTGTGTGGAAACCAAATGTTGCAACTGTAACATTATTTTGTAAGGTTTCTAATTTAATAAATACTTGTCACAAATCAATCATGCAACGATGTAGCTGTAGTATAACACCATACTAACTAATTTAAGTTTAAATGTCTTTAATAAAATGTCTTTGATAGATGCTGTAGCGAAGTAAAAACAGGACCTATCTTCTTGTCACAAATTGTTCGTGCTATAATTGGCTCATTTCTAGATTACGTGTCATCATTCAAAACAATAACGCAACACACAGCAATAATATTATATATTTTATTTCTTTCATATAAACAAATAATAAAAATGGTATAAGTTTGTCCATTTCTTTGAATACAAACATTTTATTCAGTCTCAAAGTCAGAAATCTTTACCTGACCCCAATTTCCTGAGAACAACCCATATATATATATATATATATATATATATAATATGTCTACTACAAACAATATATATAGTCTCGGTGGTGCAGTGGTTAAGCCATCAGACTACAGGCTGGTAGGTACAGGCTGGTAGGTACAGGCTTCGCAGCCCGGTACTGTCTCCAACCCAGAGAGAGCTCGGTGGGTAGATATAAGGCCACTACACCCTTTTGTCTCACTAACCACTGACCAACTAACAACTAACCCACTAACAACTAACACACTGTCCAGGACCTACATCTCAGATATCTGATTTTGTTGTTGTTGTTGCAGTGTGGGGTTTTTTGGAGGGGGGTTGGGGATGTTCTAATTTGAACTGTTTGCCTTAGCAATTGATGAAACATTAGCAGTCATTTTTGTATGTTGTTGCACTGCAAATGTTATCTTTTATACAACATAAACGTTTTAATTTTTGTAGGAAGAGGAAGAGGCTTTGTTGGAAGTTGGCTATGATGATATTGGTGGTTGTCGTAAACAGCTTGCACAGATCAAAGAAATGGTGGAGCTGCCACTCAGACATCCACAACTCTTCAAAGCAATTGGTGTTAAGGTAAATTATATGTTTACTGTTGATGAAGCCATGTCTATGAAGTTAACCCGTATGTAGTGTGACAGTGTCTGGAGCTGCATCAATTTAATTACATTGTGGGAGTGACAGTGTGCTGTACATTGCTATTAGTTTGTTGCTATTAGTTTAACATCATGAAAAGGTTACGTCCATGATGTAATTCCATCACAGACACAAAAAAGTATGTCTGGAAAGTGAACCTTTGTATATTTTCTTAGCATCCATTTCAACTGCTTGTTTTAATTTCTCTATTTTTAGTAAAATAACTTGAACACTTTTATAATTTTCTTCATTTGAGGATATAAGCTCTATAAGCTCTATAGTTAAATACTCAAACTTTGGGTTACTAAAGGAAAGTCTTTGGATGAAACTTTATATGTGAGCAGTGACATGTATATTTTTATACCAAACTTTAATTTTTGTTGACAGCCCCCTAGAGGTATCATGTTGTATGGTCCGCCTGGAACTGGTAAAACACTCATTGCTAGAGCTGTTGCTAATGAAACTGGAGCATTTTTCTTTTTGATAAATGGTAAGAAAGTAGCACTTTTGCCTTCGTATGTGTTAAGAAAAGTCATTGTTCTTCAGAGTTTCTTTGTAGCTCTATGGCTGTGATAGTTAACTTATTATTAAGAATTTGTTGCTTGCTTTATTAGAATTTTTTAAAATATTTCTTGCAGTTCATTCCTTAAGATCTATTTTATAGCTATGTTATTCAGTAAAAAAAAATCATTGCAAGCTTTCTTTTTAGAGTAGCCTATGAGTCAGAAAGGAAAGGAATATTTGTTTAACACAACCTCCTTAAAACTTTAAAACTAGTTATTGGCTGCCTAATATATACTGATGGAAAGAAATAAAGGATCACACAAATAGCAACAAGAAATAATGACTGCATCAAAAATCAATTCATATTGTCAGAAGTTGACTGGGAACATATAAGCAGCACAGTCAACACTACAGACATTCAATCCCACATTACAACTTGGTATGAAATACAGACATAACTACGCTAGTAGTGAATTAAATTTGGTCTACAATTTGATGTGTTCCCTTATTTCTTTCCATCAGTATATCATTATTTAGACACTTGATCTAGAGAGAGATGGAAGAAGCCACCTACCACCACATAGGTTGCTCTTACTAAAAAGCAAAAATTATCTTTTATATGCACTTTCCCATAGACAGAAACTGGAGAAAAACCTGATTCCATTGGCATTGATCAATCATACAAACGTGCATTTCGGACAAAACTCGTGACCTTTTCCTGTATCTTACCTTACTTTCATTCCATCAGATACCATGGAAGTTAGTGTTTTTAGTAAAAATTACATTTAATAAAAATACGTCAAGTATTGTATATAAATCTCAATAAAAACACATCAAGTATTCTATATAAATCTCCACCCAGCCCATCTTTGGTGATCATGTGCTAAACATGGCATCTAAGTATACTTTAGTAACTAATAGTTTTCTGTTAAAAATGTGACTTCATTATATGTAATTCTTTGTTTCACAGGCCCTGAGATTATGAGTAAGCTTGCTGGCGAGTCCGAAAGTAACTTGAGAAAAGCATTTGAAGAAGCAGAAAAGAATGCACCAGCCATTATTTTTATTGATGAACTTGATGCCATCGCACCAAAGAGAGAAAAGGTATTGTGTACAGTTGATATAATTTGGATAATTTCTTGTCTGTAAAAACAACAATTTATTGCATATTTTAAGACTTACATGTTACTTTACTGTAATGTGATATGGAAATTTCACTGGTCACCAAAATAGCATTGTGAAATGGATGGATTCGTTAATAAATTAGATTCAGATGCTGCATGTTTAGCAATGAATTCTGAATACTAGCTTGTCTACAGGTTATAATGAAAATGACAGAACTTCTTAATTACATAGAAAATAATAATTTTAACAGTCTTCTGTCCTGTTTTTTAAATGATAATACATGGGTGGTTTATTTTTCAGACACATGGTGAAGTAGAAAGGCGAATTGTTTCACAGTTACTAACTCTCATGGATGGTTTGAAGCAGCGATCCCATGTTATTGTCATGGCGGCAACAAACAGACCAAACAGTGTAGATTCAGCACTCAGAAGATTTGGTTAGTGAATACAGTATTTTGTCTGGAAACGTTCTATCAAAACAAATATTTATTTATTCCCTTCCATTTGTATATGTTACAAATTTTCTATATATGATCTGTTTTTAAATCTAGTGATGAACGGTCGTTGTGTCAAATGTATATGTTGTGATTGCACGCCAATAAAAAATATTGAAAATAGCCAAAGAATTAATAGTGGTGCTTTGGATGTTCTTTTACGTTATTGCATTACATACCATAATTTTAATATACATTAAGTTGTTCTAGTCATATTAATTAATTTTTCTTTTCTTTTTTTAAATGTTAAGCATACATATTAATATCACAACAAAATGGTCTCTCTTTTTTTTTTTTTCTTTTTTTGGATGGGAGAGGATATCAACTATTATAGATGTACCATAATTTAAGACAAAAATTACAATCACATGTATTCATATTTATTAATAAGTTTTGAACTAAATGTGCAAGATATGAGTTGTATGGAGGAATGTTCTTTAACCTTTATACTACTGGATTAATTTTTAACAAAAACCACGTTGAGTGGGTACAAGTTTATAACTTTTACTCACATATATTCACTTAAATGTTTCATAAATACATGAAATAAAGTTCATATATGAATCGGTAAGTATTATTTTCGTGTCTTTTTTTGTAATTTTTATTATTTTAGATCGGCTAATGGTAATTAAAATTAGGCAAAAAATCGAAAAAGTTGCGTTTACTTACGGGCATTTGTGGCCAGCTGTCCAGTATTTATGTCCATTATTCCCGATAAGTGGTTTTCTGACCAGAATTTTTTTTTAAACCCGAACTACGATTCATATTGCAATATTTGGTAATTTTTGTTGTTGGTAAAACGATCAAATTTATTATCAAATTAGCTGTTACAATCAGCTATTGATCCCTGAAAATTACCGCGACGTGCCGCCATTGTTGTCAAGCGAAAATACTTGCCGAAAACCACTTTTTGAACTCAAAATTTCAAGGTATTTTCAATTGAAAAAATCAAAACAAAAACCACCATTTTGAAAAAAAATCTTTTTTCTTTAATTATATTTCCGTTTCCGGTGAGTGTCGTGTGCAAAACGGCGGGAAATATGAATTGGGGAATGCACTGTATACAGTGTACAGTATATCGACTGACGTGACGTCGGGCGAGATATCTCGCCTGCAGTAGTCAGAAGGTTAAGAAAATAAATTTGGAATCATAAATTTACCATGTTTTCTGTGTTGCAGGTCGATTTGACAGAGAGGTTGATATTGGCATTCCTGATGCCACCGGCAGACTTGAAATCCTCAGAATCCACACAAAAAATATGAAACTGTCTGATGATGTAGACTTGGAACAGGTAAATTGTCATACAATCTCAACTCCAATCATTTATATTGATTTATATTCATAGTTGTACAATGTCTACATTCAGTTTGTAGCAAAGTGTTCACAACTGTGTTGCATTTATATGTACTGTAACATGTATAATGCATTTGATTATAGTAACCAAGACTGGTATATCAAAGGCTGTGGTATGTGCTATCCTGAATGGGATGGTGCATATAAAAGATCCCTTGCTACTAATAGAAAAATGTAGCCGTTTTTCTTTGAGACTATATATAAAAACGTACCAAATGTTTGACATCAAATAGCCGATGATTAATAAATCAATGTGCTCTAGTGATATTGTTAAACAAAACAAACTTTTTGAATAGAGTAAACATATGTACTTTGAATTAAGAAAAACAAAAACTAAATCGTTATAATTTATTACCACATACACTGTTTCTACTGAATGAAATGTGTCTGATTTATACTTCTGTTCAGTGTCGTATCTCATGCACAATCTTTCATTTAGCCAAGTTAAACAGTTAAAAAACATTAAGTTTGTTCTGTTTTGATTGGCAGATTGCTGCAGAAACCCACGGTCACGTTGGTGCCGACGTGGCAGCGCTGTGCTCCGAGGCAGCTCTTCAGCAGATCCGTGAGAAAATGGACCTCATTGATCTTGATGATGACACTATTGACGCAGAGGTTCTCGATTCACTGGCCGTCACGATGGATAACTTCAGGGTAGGTTCATAATGGACTTGCGTGTCTTATTTTATGTTGCCAGTGTTGAGATGAACTTTATTGATGCACATTAGTGTATTGGTCAGTTTACTTCATGTACTAATTGGTTGTTATTGGATGTGGAAAATGTAATCATGTATTCTTCTAGCAAATCTGATCATGACCAGCCATTATATTAGGTACTGTATATATTAGGTACTGTATAGTTTTGATTAATACAGCTTTCATATTTGCAATTACACATATAATAATGCTTTAAACCTTTTATTTATTTTATTATTTTATTTCTTTAAAGTGGGCTTTGAGCAAGAGTAATCCAAGTGCTCTGAGAGAGACATCGGTGGAGGTGCCCAATGTATCCTGGGATGATGTTGGTGGTCTGGAAAATGTCAAGAGAGAGTTGCAAGAGCTTGTTCAGGTATAGTTAAAGAGACAGTTTTAAAATGGTATAGCAAATACAAATGATGTGGTCATGGGTTCTGTCCCCTAGGATAGTTCAGTCTTTCTTTGTGCAATGTTTATTTTTATTCTATTTGTAAATGTTTCATATAAAACAGTGCATTAATTACTTTTTATAACACTTTGATCACTACTTATTAATTTTCATGGGAATGAACACTACTTATTAATTTTCATGGGAATATTAATGCATACAGAGTATATTTGTAATATGTTCTAAACATTGGTTTTCAGTATCCAGTGGAGCATCCGGAGAAGTTCCTCAAGTTTGGCATGACTCCATCGAAGGGTGTGTTGTTCTATGGACCACCTGGGTGTGGTAAGACACTGCTCGCTAAGGCCATCGCCAATGAATGTCAGGCCAACTTCATCTCCATCAAGGGACCTGAGTTGCTCACCATGTGGTTTGGAGAGTCTGAAGCTAATGTCCGAGACATTTTCGACAAGGTAACTGATAAATAAATATTGTAATATTTTGTAATTTTAAAAATAAAAATTTGTCTGCTTCTTTGAATGTTTGGCTGTCTGATAACTTATGTGTTTTGATTCAGTTTCTGTTTTAATTTAAAACTATAATTCTGATATTTGGTTTGCCTCTGATTCCATTAAATTTATATTTACCTGGTTAGTATTATTAAAATGTTGTGAGTTGGGCATTAAAGAACTTCAGGCTTATAAAATAAACAGCGTAAAAATGCAATTATACAATAAAGTTTTAAAATTCTCAGAACCATTTCAAAATCTGTTTTCTGTTTATATTGGTTGAGTGATAATTTTAACCAGTTAAATTGACATATAGACTAATGGAGAATAAACAACATATTTTAAGTAATAGCTAATTTGTAAATGCTCATCATTGTTTTGTTTATTTGTAGGCACGATCTGCTGCACCTTGTGTCCTGTTCTTTGATGAGCTGGATTCAATAGCAAAGGCAAGAGGAGGAAATGCTGGAGATGGAGGTAAAAAAAATGTCAGCAGTAATAATTTTTAGAATTATCACTTTTTCTCTGATATGTTTGCAATAACCAAAAATAAGGATGAAAAGTTTCTTATATGAGGGGAAAGGGGGTCTCTCTTTTTCTTAAAGTAAAGTTAAATTTGGATGTCAAAAGCAAAGCATGGTTAAAGTTCATACTATAATTATTATCTCTTTAAATGTCACAAATTAAATTCATTTACATTGCTTTTAAAAAATATTTCAATATTTAATGAATAACTTTTTTTTTGGTACTTTAAAAATTAGTATTATTATTATATAATTTGTGCTTTGTGTATATTTGTTTTGTTGAGTGTGTAAGAGTTGTTTGTTACGTTATGTTCAGGTGGAGCTGCTGACCGAGTGATCAACCAGCTGTTGACAGAAATGGACGGTATGAGTTCAAAGAAAAATGTTTTCATCATTGGTGCAACAAACAGGTGAGACCAAAACCAAAAACATTGATTAGAGCAGATTGTGGAACTCTTTCTGTTTCGTTGAAAATCTACTTATTAATATTATTAAAAATGTCAAATATCATTAAGCAGCATTGCTATTATTGAAAATATTTAAATTGACTATACAGGGCCATACCTAGCCTAAAATAACTGAGAGATAAGTGAAAAAAACATTTTTTTTAAATATGGTAACAGTATGTCATCTCCAACTAAATAAACTAAAAGTGCAAAAGCTTTTGGGGGAGTTTTTCTTCATCCATGTTGTAGCCATACTACATTTTAATCCAAAATGACAAATGAGAGAATATTTAAAAAAAAAAAAAAGTCAAATATGTTTTTTCAAAATGTTTCTATTGTAACAATGTCTTGTTTTTGTTTTGTTGCATATTTAAGAAGTGGTGGTTATCTTTAAATGTACTACTATTTTGTTAATTTATTTACAGGCCTGATATCATTGATCCTGCTATTCTGCGACCTGGTCGTTTAGATCAGCTTATCTACATTCCCCTGCCAGATGACAAATCACGAATCCAGATTCTCAAAGCTAATCTCAGAAAATCCCCAGTT
Source organism: Gigantopelta aegis (assembly GCF_016097555.1). Lineage (NCBI taxonomy): Eukaryota > Metazoa > Mollusca > Gastropoda > Neomphalida > Peltospiridae > Gigantopelta > Gigantopelta aegis. The sequence continues at coordinate 15,659,553 of NC_054704.1, forward strand.
GCAAAGGTTAGCTTTGATAGTCAATGGGATTGTTGCTTTGTCTGCGTAGTCAGTTACATTGTTTGAAAGCTGTTGATACATATCAGTATAATCAGTAAAATTACATTTATTCCTAATGATTTTTGTCTGGGTTATATTTCGAGCTATACAACAACTTGTACATTGTAAATGGATTATCTTATTAAATAAGACCATATTGTTGTTTGCAGAGTTATTGCCCTTTAGTTGATGCCTGCTGTGGATATATGTATTATTTTTATGACATTTAGTATAGGAATTTTGAATAGATGGTTTTTGCATTATGTTTATTTTAGAAGCCTTTACAATCAATACAGAAGTAAATAAAGTGAAACGATCTTTGTTAAATAAAAGTATTCATCAACTTGATTAAAAAAAACTTTGAAATATTGTTGGTACTGTCTTTTTTTAAAATGGTAATTGCTATTTGCAAAATAAATTAATTATCTAATTTTTGTTTTTTTAAAGGATGTTGATTTGGACTATTTAGCCAAGGTGACCCATGGTTTCAGTGGAGCTGATTTGACAGAAATTTGTCAGAGAGCTTGTAAGCTGGCAATTCGTGATTCTATTGAAGCTGAGATCCGCTATGAAAAGCAGCGAGCAGAAAATCCAGATGCAGATATGGTATGTGTACATTTGTCATTCAGTCATTCATACATTCATTTAAAATGAGCAAATTATATTTTTTGTTCATACCCTGATGAAAGTAAAAGAAATTACAGACAATCCTTATAATTAAATTTCAAACATACTAATAACAAAAGTTTATATTTTTAAATTATTTTCATTCTTAAACAATAACGCCCAATAAGACAAAGTGCCAATATAGAGTGACGTCATCATATATGACATTCCCTGACACTCATATATGACATTCCCTGACAACATAATTTTTACATTCATCAAGAAATGAACAAACTCAAGTTGCTCTATGGCTGGATCAATCGGATGACGTGAAATTGTATTTCCCTAGAAATTAGGCAACGCATGGTAGACCAAACACTTTTGGGGCATTTTCACCATTTTTGAGGTACTTGTTTTTCATTAAAAATACACAAAAATTAATTGAAATAAACATTAATGTAATTTATGTGCTTGCTTTAATAAATGAATGGCAAAAGATATAAAAGGCATATTTTATTAATTAATAATACCTTTTGGGGTGTTTTATAAAGGCAATTTTAGAATTAATTAGTGAAAAAGGCTTGTTTAATCTCAGGGCAGCATGGTGCTAGACTATTGAAGCATGGTGCTAGACTATTGAAGCATGGTGCTGCAACCATGCTAAAACAAGCTAGGGAAAACACTAGTAACAAAAATTGAATTATTTATTTAGCCAGGGCTCACCCTGGATCAAAAATACCTGTAGTCAAAATATTAGCCAAATGGAATTTTTATTAGCCATATTGAAAATGCTTTAGCCAAATTTGATTTACGCAGTACTGTATAGAGTATTTATATATATATATACTGTATTTGACCGGAAATAAGCCCAGGGGGCCAAGACAACTCATTGTGAGCTTAGCATGGGGTGGGCTTATTCCCAGACAAGGGGCCAGTTTTGTTGAAATTTATTTTAATAATAATAATTAAAATAAATTACAATTCTTAAATGAACTAGGAAGAAAACAAAAAACGTTCAGTAGCACATCTATTAATTAGTGTTCCATTTGTTATTAACAAATAATAATTGCTTATTAATTATATTGTAGGTTTTTTACTAGTATCTAATTATCAGAAACACACCTTTTATGTTACAATTACTTACCAGTGTTGTTTATTTACATGCAAAATTTAATGCTGAGAAGACTTAAAACAACAGCAATTAACAACAAACTCAATAGCGTATACACACGTTTCTGACACAGGCAGCCAGCTTACACTGCAAAGAATTGTCAATCTAAGGTCATTGTTCTTAGCCAATCAGAATAAGGTATTTGCTTAATTAGCATTAACTGCGGACCCAGTGTGGTGGTAAAAATAGACATTGGTTTTTAGTTCATACTTGGGCTTGGATACTTCAGAGAAATACCGCAGGCATGAAATTGAAAACAATGTTACACACTGTTATTGTTAGTCTGCTAAATCTCACTGGTGGTAAAATATTGTGTTACATTTATGTTTAATTATCTGCAGGAGGTATGACCTTTTAAATGAACTTTGAGCAAACTTGCAATTTCATGTTATTTATAAGGTGACGAAGTTGGGGGTGGGCTTATTTACGAATGAGGGCCTAATTTCTTAAATGCTATCAAAACGGAGGGGGCTTATTCAAAGACAGGGGCTTATTTCCGGTCAAATACGGTATATGAAAATGTATCTTTTTCAGCTAATTGTGTACAAACTGGAATAAATTGGAATGACAAAACCTCAATGGGGGTAGGGGCAGTTAATATATTACTTCGATTTTTCAGTGGGGGTGGGGTTGGAATGGGGTTATGCAATATCTTCAGAGTTTGAAGCCAGTACCCATACACCCACCCCCACTTCTAAGGCCTATGACATTAAATTAACAAACATACAGAAATATGGGGGTGGGTGGATGTTTATGGAGGGTGTTGTTTTTTATATTTTCCCAAATAAAAATTTGAGAGCTTTTTTTTTAATCTTTTTTTTTAAATTTTTTTAAAGAACTCATTATTTCTTTAAATAGCAATCTTTATGTTAGTTTGAATTGCTTTTTTTTTTTTTTTTAAAGTGATCCATCAATTCCCCATCCCAAACAATTTCATAATTTGTGCCATGTTGTTGCTGTTGATTTCAGCGTCGTGTGAAATGCTTGTTGTGATTTATGCTTACAAAATATCTCGGCTAAGAATGCCGACTTCACAGTATACTCCATTTATTAAAAAAACTAAAACTTTAATAAAATTAAAATTTACGGTCTTTTTAAAATCCAGCTAACTTATTAAATGTCACCTCAGTCTTACAAATTTATATCTAAAATTATCTAACAAATATGATTATTGTGAACTAATTTTATTCAGTGTACATTTAACTGCAATTTGTACAATTTAAATACTGCATTTTCATTTCCGGCGATCGCGATCTGCATGCGTGGTCTCGACTATGGGTACGAAATTAACACAGACAAAGGAATAAACAAAAACTGCAGTTAGGTATTCATTGATGTGAACAACTAGTTTTTCTACAAATTTACATCAAGATTTACTTTTGCGTAATCGTATTGTTTAATGTCCGCAATGATGTCTCTTGACACAAGGGTGTAGGCTGACTTTGAAGTGTGACGTATATTAGCACCGAGAGCTGTCCTCAGTTCAGCCAACGAACGTTCTTCCTAACGTTTGCGAACTATTTGATTGGTAATTGTCGTGTCCATTTGGTTTAACGTGAAGCGCACAAACCAGTCTAGCGAACGTTTTGTTTTAGTTCGGTCTGGCTGAACTCAGCCCTTGAGACGGCCTACATGTCTTTCAGCCCTGAACTAGCATGTGTATTCAAATTGACACGCATTGTTGGTCTGTTTTTATTACTTTGGTTCAAAGATTTTATAAAGTAAAAATAACAAGTTACAGATCTTCCAGACATTGCTGTCATACTTGTTGAATGCATGCCGTTAAAATTAATAACCGTGATTATTAACATAAGCAAACATTATAAGGCCTACGCGGTATTCTGCATGACACCATTTCTCGTTACCAGTCGCGAGATCGCCATTACACTAATTGAATATTTGGTAGTATTATTATGTTTGAGGTGTCGGATAGATTATGTAACCGTTTGTTCACATCAGAAGACAGAAAATGGCTTAGCCAAAATTTTAGCCACTTGCAAATTTTATTAGCCATTTTATGTAAAAATTAGCCAATGGCTAATTTGGCTACCGACAGCGCGAGCCCTGTTTAGCTCTCAATTATTTGTTGATCCAGGCAGTGTGGATGTATATATTGCCGATATTTATGAATGTTTTTATTGCTTTCATATTTATATTTGAGATGAATTGTTAAAGCAGCAAGTTTTTACTATTTGAAGTATCCCCAATATATCATGGTTGGTTGTGTTGAAGAATGAAGTATTTTATTTATATTTGATTAATTTTTATAAAAACATTAAAAATCTGTTTTTGTTAATAGGAGATGGATGATTATGATCCAGTGCCAGAGATTGTAAGAGCTCACTTTGAAGAGTCGATGAAATATGCCAGACGTTCAGTCAGTGATAACGACATCCGCAAATACGAAATGTTCGCACAGACACTACAACAAAGTAGAGGATTTGGCGGAAACTTCAGGTAAGAATAGTTACACTGCTCAAGTAAAAATCAACCTACTATTGCATCTGAATACAGGGTTATTAAAAGTAACCCAGATGGCTTTGAACTGGTTAGTTTTATAGCAGTGTCTATGGTACTGGGGGTTTGACATAGATTCGAAAAAGAAAACCTAGAAAACAACATTGTAACATTAAAGTTTAAATTCGTTGAACTAAAAGATGAATAAAATTTGTACATCGTTTGGCCAACTGCTATGCCATAGTGTCATACAACTAGTTTGATAAAAATTGAAATATGTTAGTATATTTAAAACAACAACATAATATGTATGTATATTTAAAACAACAACATTTGTTTCCATGTTGACTTTGTGTTTATGCATGGATGCATTAATATGATGTTTACGTAAAAATTAATGGGTACAGATTCACACACGAGTGCATCAGTAAGGATCTCATTTTTTATTTTAAAATCTGTAACAGACCAGTTTTTACCAGTAAGAAATCAATGAATTACTTAATGCAAGTGACACATTTTCCTGTTTCCTGCCACATATTTTCTTGTGATGTTGATCACTCATAATACAAATGGCATGTGTTCTTCAATTCAGCACAAAATGACTATCAAAAACAATAGATTATGAGTTTTCGGTCTATATTGGAAATCTTATTCGTGGAAAATTTTAGTGTTTTCCTTCTTTGATAAGAAGCACTCAAGTTTCCACATGAATAACAACTGTATCTTTCTACTCAAGAAATGTTTATATACTGCAATTATTTTCCTTCCAAAGTTTCTCTGTAAGGTGTCTGCTGGTGGAAAAAAGACTGCAGAAATTATATTTTGTGTTCTAGTGGACATGGACAATTTGAACCAGTTAGTCATTTATATTCATAAGTAATTTTAAAGAAGTGTTCCAAGACATTAAAGGAATTCACTTAAACATAAGCAAATTGAACCAGCTTCTCATTGTGTTAGTGTCCACATGTTAATTGATGTGCAGTCATATATGATGGAAATTTGAACAATCAAAATCATCATTGTTAATCAATTTGGTGCATATTTACAGTACCACAATAAAATTGGATATGAAAAGTGTTATGTAATTGTGATACATGGTCTTAAATTTTAGGCACCATATTTTATGTGAACCGTCATTCTGTTTTGTGCCAGTAAAGTAGCTTTTAATTAAATCTACCTACCAATTGGTGACATGTGAACTGTTCTAAAATTAAAAGCTGCAAATTTCAGGATCACTGGAACTTTATTCATTCAATCCAGAAATATTCTGCACTGATTTGTGGACACTTGGTGTGTAGCATATTAGTGGTCAAATTGAACAATGTCATCTCAATGCAAAATTAGTTCATTTGAAATACATTTGGACAGTCAGTATAGTACAGAAACCTAGTTTAAGTGGATTAAGATTAGATAATTCGCTGATAACATTGATCAGGGATTTATCCAGGCATGCTGTGGGTCTGAACATAGACCCCTTCGCAAAAGAAAGTAGCACTGAAAATTCCCTCCCCTCTCTTCTCTCTCTCTCTCTCTCTCTCTCTCTCTCTCTCTCTCTCTCTCTCTCTCATATATATATGTGTATGTGTTGGGTCTCTCTCTCTCTCTCTCTCTCTCTCTCATATATATATATGTGTATGTGTATGTGTTGATGTTGATGTTGAATTCTGTCTGTTGTAATAATTAATATAGCGGTGGTGTCCTGGCCTGAAAACATATCCCAAGTGTGATTTACTCCCACTAATTTTCCCAGTCACATCGGACATGGGACCTTGGTGAAAAATCCCAGTAGATATAATTCACATAACTGAACAGCCAGTTTACCTTGGTAAAATTTTGAAATATTTTCCCAGGGCTTCAAATTAACAATCGGCACCAGCAGCAGCTGCTGTAGCTGTGAAAAGGATTGCCATTGTTATAGGGCTTTACTGATTACAGCTGTTTGCCTATGGATACAAAGTATGAGAAGGGATGATTTTCTGTTTATAATATTGGTCAATTTTTTATTTTTTTATTTCCATTTAGTAGTAATCTTGTACAAATGAAACGAAATTTTCTTGTATGGACTTTAAAATGCACAACACCCTATAGCCAATGTGTATTTTTGTGCTGGGGTGTCGTTAAACATTCATTCATCATTAGAATGCACCTGAAGATTAATAAGACCGGCCTTGGTGGCGTCGTGGCAGGCCATCGGTCTACAGGCTGGTAGGTACTGGGTTTGGATCCCAGTCGAGGCATGGGGTTTTTAATCCAGATACCGACTCCAAACCCTGAGTGAGTGCTCCGCAAGGCTCAATGGGTAGGTGTAAACCACTTGCACCGACCAGTGATCCATAACTGGTTCAACAAAAGGCCATGGTTTGTGCTATCCTGCCTGTGGGAAGCGCAAATAAAAGATCCCTTGCTGCCTGGCGACAGCGGGTTTCCTCTAAAAAAAATTAAAAAATCTGTGTGGTCCTTAACCATATGTCTGACGCCATATAACCGTAAATAAAATTTGTTGAGTGCATCGTTAAATAAAACACTTCTTTCTTTCTTTCTGAAGATTAATAAATGTAAATTACATTGTTTAATACCATTTGTGTAACATTGGCTGGAATAGGATTTTTAAATTAAAAAAAAAAACATTGAAGGGGATTCATCTGATGACATACTGGACTTGCTTTTGCACTGTATAATGAGCTTTGGTCTGCTGAGGTTATTTGCAAATGTCATATTGTGTCTACCATGTGTAGCCAGACCAGCCAGGTGCTTTCTTCATGCAAACACTTGTGTGTGGTCGTGTGTTGTTTTGTTTTTATAAATAAATAGGGACTCTTGTGTTTCTCTCATTACAAACAATGAAAATGTTGTTAATGGCAATATAGCTGATTGAATATTCAATCGAATTATTCATTTACTCTTTTTTCTTCTTCCATATTTTAATCATTACAGCATTTTAGTCATCACGAAGTACTTGTACTTTTCGTGAAACTGCTGTACATATTTTTGTATCCATTCTTTCTACTTTTTTTTTTTTAAATGCACCTATTATTTTTATTAACACTTGACCAACTTTTTATTCAGAACAAACTTGTTTTCTAAAAGAATGTTGATCAGCATTATAAAAACAACTACATATACTGCACTTATTGTTTTTATTGTTGGAACATCATGGGTCGAATTTACAAAGCCTGTTTTTCTTAAACGCACATGTTTAAGCATTGTAAATACACATAGTTTCACATGTGTAAGTTAAAAAATAGGCTTCATAATTTTGACGCCATGTGTTTTGTCATAGTTTGGACGTCATGCAATGTCAAAGGTAAATTCTCTTCCAGCTAATAATGATACTACACTGAAATAAGTAATTTTGGAAAACAAGATCTTTGTAATACCTCAATTCAGATGTGACTGTTCATAACTAGGTACCAGATTATGATTATAAAACAGAAATGTGTCGGATTATAAAACAGAAATGTGTCGGAGTGATTTTACACATTCAGCTCTAAGCAAGCAATATAAATGTTTTTAAAATTGCCCTGAATAGACCTATGGATATACACACTAAAATATTTGAAACATGAATTCTTTGTTTTAAGTACGGTAAGTCTATTCCCAGTTTTTGTCAATTTGGTATTAACACTAACTAATGATTTGATTTGATTTTATTTTATTTTATTTCTCTATCCTAAAATAAAAAGTAGCCAAAAAATTTAATTGACTAGTATGTCATATATGTTGAGCAATTGATACTTACCCTCACCCTATGAAATTATATTTTCTTCACTTTGATTTCTGATTGCAAAATAATTCCATGCATGCCAATTGGGTCATTGTCAGCTTTATCTGCCATGTTGCCAGATGTTAATACTAAAGTTAGCAGTGTTATCTACAAACTAATGCATTTTCTGTGTTGAACAGATGTCTCTTCTAAAACTGATGGGGCCCGTCCTACATCTTTCAACTGTTGAATTTCCTGGCAAATTGCATTAATCAAACCAAGTGGTTTACTGACCTCCATAAGAGACATTTATATACATCTATGTAAATAATTTTAAATGTTCTTGTTGAATATTTGGTTTGTAGCTGGTAGTAAATATTTAACTGATTTAACTTTCATTAGTATATAAAATATAGGTACATAAAAATTAATTTTACATATTTTTTTATGTACATACATAGCACATTATTATTATTATTATTTTATTTTTTTAAGTATGCCTTTATAGCGAAATATCAAAGATAAGTTGATCATTTGATGGATTATACATGTATATTAATTACCGCATTTAGAAAAATCTGATACTGTAAATTATTTGGACAATTAAAAAGAAAAAATATCAGTGGTTTGTTTTGTAAAATTTTGTAGTTGAAAATAGTTTGGGGAAGGTGGTTAAGGGAAAGGTGTTGGACTTCCACCATTTATGCTGAAGATGGGGAAAATTATAAATATGAAATAGATGATTTACAGATAGTATATTAAAAATCTGCATAGCTTGTGTGTATGGTTATCATCCGATTGAAGGAAGATTTAATCTTCTGTTATATAATAAAGCTATAGTTATGTTAGTGAGAAAGTAATTCACCTACTCTCATGACCCTTAGCAGCACTCAACATTTTCATGAGCGTACAAACTGTACACTTTTGACCACCACCACCACCACCCCCCCCCCCCCCCCCCCCTCTAAAAGTGTACATCCCCAAATGAAAAATGTTGATTTATTAAATGTTGAGTGATTGACATGAAATTTAAAAAAAATTAAAAAAATTGTAAAACTTGTGTGTGGTCTTTGAAAGTTTGTGGCCCTCCACAGTTTGTATATGGCTCAGTGTTCTGGGTTCTGCCTGGAATCTGGCCCTCCACACCTGCAGCTGTTTATTGTCAGATCCTGCCTTGTTTTGATCCTCCAGAGAACACTGGCTTTGACTGCAGTCTTTTTTCCACTAGCAGATGCCTTACAGAGAAACTTTGGCAGGAAAATAATTGCTGTATATAAACATTTCTTGAGTAGAAAGATACAGTTGTTATTCATGTGGAAACCAGAGTGCTTCTTGTCCAAGAAGGCAATTTCGTTGGTGCCATGGCTAGAGATTGAGTTATAAACTTTGTATAAAAAGTCTGGGTAAAATGCACATGTGTAGGAGAGGTACAGTGAAGCTAGTTTTATCAGAGGATGCTTGACATGGCTTTGTGCCAGATGTAATGGGAAACTGATAGTCGGTATAACGTTTCTGTATGTAACAATCACAGTTGGTTTATTGGCAATCATTTTGAAGTTATTGGGACATGGAATTAAAAGGAATATTTATCATTGAAATACTGTTTTACTGATGTGTTAGATCAAAAATGGCAGTTTGAAAAAAAAAACCCATAAAATTCGTATGATATTATAAATGGGAGTAATCCATGATGTATGTTTACATTTTTTATGTAAACATGTCTTACATACTAATGCAGGTATGGTATGTGCTGTCCTGTCCTATCTTATAAAATACTTCTAGTTGAAATTTTATTTGGTGGCATTTTTTTTTTTTAATTGCAGTCACTATGTTTGAGCAGTGTCATTTGATGGAATGTCTTCTAATTATATTTGTCAGCATAGGCAGCAGACACTAATTTTTCTATCCATTTAATTTTTGAAAATGGCAATTTGTTACATTTTTAAAATTGACATTTGAGATCAATACAACAACATGTGTGATCGATGCATATGTTTCTGCAAAACAGGCTATCTGACAGGCAGTAAAAATGTCCCCTTTCTTCTTACTGGCAATCATACTGAAGAGAAAATTAAAGTTCACAAATAGAAAACTGCACCTGCATTTGTACCACATACATGTGTTATGCCTTTTCTTCATGTTTTGTTCATCGACTGCAATTATTTTCTACCTAACGAAGTCTGCCAGAGAGCGTGTTATGCAGTTCCATGGAGAAATTGATTTGAAGACCTCCCTGGTATTTGAATGATATTTCAGTTTAGGGCTGTACCTAGATCTGAAAGACCAAGTTTGTTTGTTCTTGGCAATGTTTAGAGCTGTCAAGTGTGTACAGAAGTTATCACATTCACATCAGCCACACACAGCTTATGCCATGGGCAATTTAAACTATGGTGGGGGGGTGGGGGGTGGGGGGGGATGTAATGAATATGCATTTGCCTGTTATTGTGATCAAACATCTACACTCAGACCATGGATAAAGTGTTTTTGTAATCTGTTTTTTTCATGTACATAAGGAAATTGTCAATATACAGGCATTTGTGAATGTTAATTCTTGGTGTTAAAGTTAAATTTTAATGACACTACTAGAACACATTGATTTATTAATCATCGGCTAATGGATGATAAACATTTGGTAATTTCGACAGTCTTAGAGCGGAACCCACTATATTGTTCCATTAGTAGAAAGGGATCTTTTATATACACCATCTCAAGACAGGATAACACATACCACAGTCTTTGATACACTCAGCTATTGGTTGGCTACGATAAAACAAATTACATTTTAACCATTATACAGTCTATGACATATTACCTCCCCCTTCCCTCTCCCCCTTTGATTTGTTATAATTGTGTTTGTCATTTAAAATATTTATCTATGAATGACACCAAACATGTTGGTGTATAAATTAGTTGATTTGATAAGAACACTAAGTTGGAATCATTGACCAGAGTGGATTTCCATTATCTCCTACACTTATGACAACACTGCAATTGGTTATATTATGTGTAGAATAAAAGTTTGCTGGTCTTGTCTTTTTGTAAACTATTTAACAATCTCACGAAAAATTGGTTCTTGGAGCAAGCTAAACTTTTAATATCCTGTCTCTTTATTATTGCAAAAATTACTTGTCCAAATCACTCGACTAACTGGCATATGGTTGATCTTTAGATATACAATGTATTGCTTAGTGCTTTTTTATCTTTCTAGTGTCATGGACTAATTAAATCTCTAGCAGATGTATTTATTTTTATCTTTATGGCAAGTTATTTCTACACACAACTGTGACACTGCCCAAATAAGCATATTGGTGCCATGAAAGCTGTGCATTGTTATTACAGTTCATGCTGCCAATTGACAAAATAAGTTATTTGAAGGGGTAGGGAGTGGTACTAGTACTTGCACAATGGTACTTATTTTTGACAAAGTTCAGATATTTTTGTCAGTTTACCATTGCCAACTTACCATTGTCAACTTACCATTGTCAGTACATTATAGGTAGGACTTGGATAATGAAAATCCTGTGATAATTTCAAGTACTGATACCTTTTATTGTTTTTGTGAATAACAATTAGGTTACTGTATACAGTAAAACTGTAGAATTAAATTCAAGACTCAAAATATAAACAACCATCTGTTTCAGTTTTAATTATTCCTGGCTTACCATACCTGGATCCCACATTTATATAGATATATATTATATAAACAAAAAAATTAAGCTTGAAAGTATTTTGAATGACAATAATACTTTCTTCCTCTCTCTCTCTCTCTCTCTCTCTCTCTCTCTCTCTCTCTCTCTCTCTCTCTCTGCTGTCACTCTCTGCCAAGTAACGGTCACACGGTATCAGTCATCTGATTGGTTATTTTTTTAGTTCAGACAGACAGAATTGCTAAATGTCTACACTGAGGAACAACCAGATTATCATGATAAATTACTCTCCTAACTTTAATGACCGTTAGATTTCCTCCGCTTTTTGTCCAAACATAAATTGTGAAAAAAAACCCATTACATTGACATAGACTGAAATCGTATCACCTATTTCGACTTTTAACCATCTGGCATTTTTCTTTTTTGTGGAATACTTTTCAAGAGGGGTGGAAGCCTCCTAAGTATGCGACATCATGATAAGTGTGTTTTACCTTAGCACATGTCATGACATTAAATTGTGTCATATCGACTCACCCCTCTTGAAGAGTATTCCATAAACAAGGAAAATGGCAGACGACAGAACACTGCATGTATTCTGTCCTATGCAATCTCAGCAAAGTTGATACCGGTGACATCGTTACAGTCTTGTATGTGAAATCTCTGTCACTGTAATGGGGGTTTTCATGGTTTGTGTCTGGACAAAATTTGGGGGAAATCTAACAGTAATTAAATGTAGGAGAGTAATTTATCATAATTTTAGACTTTTAGAGTAGTTATACCTGTGTAAAGTACAGAGTCAATATGGGATTGAATGTCAGCACTGTGGGTATGACTACCACTAACACAGTTAACTTATACTCTGGATTGTGGTTTTGATTGTGCAGACAACATTAGCTGCTACTATTTCTGTGTTCCCTTGTTTCTTTCCATCAGTTTACCATTGATTTTCAGGTAATTTACGCTACTTATACCTATGACTTATTTTAGTTTTTCTGTATTTTGTAGATTCCCTGGTCAGACTGGAGGACCCAGTCAGGGACCGAGCCAGGGTGGAAGTGAATCTGGAAACTTCGCACAGCAGGATGATGATGACCTGTACAGTTAAACAGTGATACAAATATGCACGACAAACACTGGCGGCAGTGCAATCCAACTGGACTTGAACATGTTCAATAAATATTAATTTCACCATTTTCCAGAAAAAAATCCTAACATTTGCTTCTCGTTTTACTAAGTAGTGTTTTTGGATTCTTACTTCATCACAAGACATTTTGGATATCAGTCGGCAATTTGTGGCGTTTTATTTTTTTTCATTGATTTGTGTTTACTCATTATGTTTGTTCAGGATTATAGTTGTACAGCATCTTGGTTATCTGTTTATTAGCAGTGTAACGATACAGGTAAGTCTTGATTCGATATGATGTATCCTGATACATGGGTCTCGATATGACACACATTGCGATATTTAATAACACTGACCCTAGGTATTAAGCAGTGTGAAATATTTTGAGCAATTATAGCTTTTTGAACATTAAATTAAAAACATCTAGCTTAAGTTATCAATTTTAGAAAATCCAACATGTTTCCAGTTGGCCTGATGTTTGTGATAGCTCGAAATTAATTTTATGCAAAACTAAGATAATACAGATTTCAGGAATTGATGTCAATGACTTTAAGACATATTTATGTATCATATGTATCATGATACAGCTGCTATAAATCAATGTATTGTATTGTGAACCTTTTTTCGTGATACAATACTGTCACACTGTATGGTTTTACCTCTGCTGTTTATTTTGATTTGAACAAAATGTATTCTACCTTGTGTAAATTATCATCAAATGTTTTGGTGTGGATAATTTAACAAAAAATAAAAGGTGTGGGGGAGAAGGATCCTAAATATTTTTAAACATGTATTTTATTTGGTCCTTGGAAGACCTAAAAAATAATGGATTTGTTTCTTCTTTTTTTAGATACAGTTTGGAGTAAAACTTGTGTTAATTTCAAAAAAATACTTTAATTATTTGTATTTAATTACAGAAATGAAAAAGGTATATTTTGGTTGGAGAGAAACATAGTCTTTAGATAAGTTGTCAGTAAAATATTTAAAGATTTCATTAGGAATTGATTTTATATATATATTTTTTTTTCTTTCTATATGGTTGTTTAAAATTCTGTACAACTAACCATTTCATCTATGTATATCATCATTTTATGGTAAGCATCTGTATTTTACTGCACTCATGTAAAAAATATCTCATAAAAAGACACATTACTTGTGATAGTAAAATTTTCGAAATTGATAAGACTATAAATGTGAAAAAAATACATGTTTAAGAATATTATTTGTACTGTGAAAATGTTTAGTTCCTTTTTATTTGTGTTTTTTTTATGCTAGGATTTTTTTTGTTATTGATGGTTTTCTAAAAACAAAAACAAATGAGTATGTTTATGGCTATTAATTGATGTGAAAAAATTACAGCAGGAAAGTAGGTAATTTCAAGCTTATTAGCAACAGTGCAAGTTTATTTTAAGCAGTGTAATTTAATGTTGAATTGAATTTTTCCATCATGTTCTGTTTCACTGACAATGATTATAAATAGGCAAGTGGTTAACAAAGGTATATAATTGCAACAGATTTTTAGGTTTGAACCATTTGATCTACAAATTATTTTATTTATTTTGTCATTAAAAATAGTGTTGGGAGAAAATCCCTCAATATATTATAAATTGTGCTATTTTCTTTGCCTTTCTTTCAGAACTGTCTGATGGTAAGGATGTTGTTTCTAATTTATTGTGGTCTGTTGGTTATTTTCTGGATAATAAAATGTACTGAATATATTGTTCGTAGTGTATTTAAACAATAAAAACAGAATGCATCATTGTTTTATGTTTTATAAGTATAACCATTTTCACAGTACCAAATAGTTTTGAATACTAGTAGTGTTATACTTGAGGAAACAAACTTTGAATAAATTCTAAATAATTGAATTGTGTTGTAGTTCATTTTGTCTCTAGTATAAAGTATCTTCTGGTTAGTTAATAATTTAAAAAAATGTTTGTTTCTTTTTTCGCGCTGTAAATTGAGCATCATTGGAGGTCATTCAACAATTACGTAATGATCATGGGGTTTACGGCATGAATTCAAATTACCTTGAAAAGTTATGTTGAACAACCTCATATCAACTACTGATTGATCACCCATATAGTTCTACAGAAACTACTGGTATTGGTGTATTATATTGACCTGTTTTAATTTTGCATTCCGGAATCGATTATCACAATCTGCGAAAGTGGCAGTCCTATAGACGGTGCAGAAAGGATGAAATAGTCTTTGTGCTGGCATCAGTCTTACTTTACCCATTCATTTATCTTGAAGAAGGAACTTCCCCTACATATAACTATCAATAAGGGGAGGGCTGGAGGTGACTCAAGCTATACATTATGGTGGGGTGCAGTCATATTGAGCAAACTAGGAAAGATATTTGGTAGAAGAAATGTGATGAATCATTTGATTCCATCTTGAACTTTTAAAATTTCTTCCTGGTATTGAATTTTATTCTAAATTTTTATTTAATCTATTTGATTTATTTTTGTGGTTCTTGCACAATTCTTTACACTGTTTTAATTTAACTCTGAATATTTCTATTGTTTTTGATCATTACTTTATTTATGCATTCTTTTTTTTTCGTGCTGGGGTGTCGTTAAACATTCATTCAATGTTATCACAAGCAGTTAAATACTGAGGCCCGGTGTCTAAATTAATTATTTTAATTTGATACACAGCATATTATCGGTATAATCATTTTTCAAACCGCTGGTTCTTTGTTGAGTGAGTTTATTACATATTACGGTTTCTACTTGCAAAAGTGAAGGTTGACTTATAATACAATGCTAACGATTTGCAGACAGTTCAAAGAAAGAAATGTGTCAACGATGCACACTCAACGCATTTTAATTACTATAATATGATTAAGAACTAAATACACTTTGAGGAAACCCACTGCCACCACTTAGTGGGTTACTATTTGCTTTGCAGCAAGGGATCTTTCGTGTACATTATCGAACAGATAAAAAAAAAGTATAGTATACCATGATCTTTGTTAAACCAGTTGTGGAGCACCCACTGGAACAAATAAAAATGGCCCATTTGGCTCAACGGAGATCGATCCTAAACTAACGGCGCATTAGGTGATCACTTTACCACTGGCCTACGTCCCGCCCGTCATCGGTTCAAATACTACTCTGCTGTGGGTGATGATCCCCTCCACCCTGGACCAAGCATCTGGCAGGTCGAGTTGGGCCCAAGTGACCGTGCGTGAACCTTTGGTCGATGTATGCACTGTGGTCAAAAAGTACCCAGATCTAGATCGGTGATGATCGCACACGCAAGCCTCTTGGCAATCACCGGAGAATTTGGCACCACACACGTTGATGATCCAATCCATTCACGAATGCCATGGCTTCTCGGTGCACATCGTAACTTCTCTGTAGTTTGCCTTGTCTGGAAGATTAAAAGCGTTATTGAAGAACGTAATAATAAAATGTGGTGGGAAGATGAATCGGTATCTTAAAAATTTCAGTTTTGTCTACGTCTTGCGACGTGTGCTGGTGGAGGAGTTTGTTATTGATGAGGTGATGTTCAGACCTCAGTAAAATTGAATCCAGTATGAAAATAAGACGCTCGAGGTCAATTTTGCAACTTTTCACACCAAGTATTTGCGGTCTCATGACGGAAACATGGGTTTTCAAAAAGGACGGACGCAAATTATACTTGGATGGGTCTGACGCGAATTGAATAAGGATGGGTCGGAACATTCTCACTTTAATATTGGCGCTAATTTTGAACAAAAGACAAGTTAGGTTGTCAAATATAGGTAGCTATGTTCAACCCATTCAAGTAACGTTTATTTTGAATGGTTGAAGAGCGCTTGATACAAGTATATCCATGATTTATATTGTAGGTGTAACAGGTGTATCACTTGATAAATGGTTTGCCAAAATATAATACAAAATTCTTGTTTTCAAATTATTATTTTTAATTTCAATGAAAATGTTTTGTTTTAATAAAAATAATTATTTCAACAACGTATTTTTTAAAAATCCATGTTTTTGTATTCCACAGCATATCTTTAATATTTAAAGAAAAACTAAATAGAAGAAAAACCCCAACTAAAATGGTTATGTCCATAATAATACGAATAACTGAACTGTTTCAACGGTGAAGAACTATAATGATTTGAACCATAATGATTCGAGACACCTTGAACTGTTTTTGTAACAATGGTGAATAACTGACTAGATATCCAAAAACCTATTTATGAAGCATTCATTAAAAACCTGTAGTACCATACTCGACATAGATACAAACTATTACCATTTATATGTGTATATTTTCACTAAGTATGTGCATGCAGTCATATTAAGATATTCTGAACGTATAGCTGTTTCAAATTTGCAAAATATTATTCATTTTTATTACAAGTCAGTTTCAATACAGAACTTAAAATTTAGTGTGGGGGTGGGAATGCGAGTTTAATACGTGTTATTACTGTGTGTACTTGCAATTATGAAGGTCGATTAGAACAATTCCAATGACTTGAAAGCATGAGTTCAAAATGTTCGAAGTATGTGCATGTCATCAGTATTAAGAGATCTTGAACGTATGGCAGTTCCCAATTTGCAGAAACGACACGCGTGTATATTGGTTTGATCTAAATGGAACGAATCTGTAAACGAAATGGATGTATGCGTTGTTTTGTTTACTTAAAATTAACAGTACTTTTCCTAGCATGTTTGGTATGCACTTGCACACAGCAATGTATTTAAAAGTAAATTTGAATCTGACGTTAATGACATCTTGAAAATTATGCTTGGACCTCCCATGCTGTCTTATCAGACTTCCTTTGAAGAACAAACTCAATATTTATAGAGTGCGTGCGTGCACAGTGGGGGTAAATGTTACATATAGGACTTTAAAAGTTCTACTGAATTTTAAAATTGCTTTGATACAAAATTTAATAGATGCGAGATGCAGATGATATCTGTTGTTTTAGATGTTTAATATCTAAAATAATATAACTAATAATTAATAATCATAATCATCATATTCATATCAATCATAATAATCATAATTAATAAGTGTTAAAAAGTTCAATCATATATGGCCTATAAGTTCTCCTTCACCTCTCTCTCTCTCTCTCTCTCTCTCTCTCTCTCTCTCTCTCTCTCTCTCTCTCTACCCTCTCCCTCTCTCTCTATCTTCTCTCTCTCCCCTCTCCTCTCCTCTCCTTCTCTCTCTCTCTATCTCTCCCTCCCCTCTCCTCCTCCTCTCCTCCCTCTCTCTCTCTCTCTTCTCTCCCTCTCCCTCTCCTCTCTCCCTCCCTCTCTCCCTCCCCTCCTCGAGTTTATCCCTCCCATAAAAGTAGTGCTCTCTCTCTCTCTCTCTCCCTCTCCCTCTCTCTCCTCTCTCTCTCTCTCTCTCTCTCTCTCTCTCTCTCTCTCTCTCTATCTCTCTCTCTCTCTTGCTCCTCTCTCTCTCTCTCTCTCTCTCTCTCTCTCTCTCTATATATATATATATATATATATATATATATATATGCATATATGCATGTATGTATATGTATATATATATGTATTTGTGTATGTATGTGTGTGTTTATGTATGTATGTATGTATGTATGTCTGTATATCTGCCTTAAAACTTAATATTATTCAGTATGAGTTTATAAATTATTTAATATTAAGTTACTAATTGATTAAAATAAAAGAAATCACACCAAAAACTAAATTATAAAAGTAAATATTTACGTTCGTTATGTAGTAAACTAATAAGCCTCCAACCAAAAAAAAAAAAGAGAGAGAGAGAGAGAGAGAGAGAGAGAGAGAGAGAGAGAGAGAGAGAGAGAGAGAGAGAGAGAGAGAGAGA